>NW_015386673.1:442032-509831 GCF_001527695.2 Protobothrops mucrosquamatus | reverse complement strand
GCGCGGCGGAAAGTTAGGAGATCCGGAATCGTCCGGATCTCGGGGGGTAGTTCGTTCCAGAGGGTGGGGGCACCCACAGAGAAGGCCCTCCCCCTGGGGGTCGCCAGCCGACACTGCTTGGCCGACGGCACCCTGAGGAGGCCCGCTCTGTGGGAGCGTACCGGTCTGTGAGAGGGAATCTGTGGCAGAAGGCGGTCTCAGAGGTATATCATCCTCCCACTTTTTTTGTCCTGTGCTTTCTTCTTGTCTTAATCAAAAGTCATGCATGCATTCCTCTGCCTTTAAAAGCTATCTAGTAAACAATGTTTAATAGGTGCTATTCTAGCACTCCAGCATAGCAACAACAGAAGCTATGTTACTCCCACTTTTGAGTTTTTAAAGATAATGAAGTCTTAACTGGAAAATTCTGCTGATGGTGTGCCTTCATTTAAGATGCATTTCTGAGCAACATGTTTAATTTCTTTAGTGCATAGCCGGTTATCGATCTGAAGAAGCTGTGGAAATGATGAAAACCTTCTACAGACAAGAGAATCCAAATGGTAAAAACCTCACATCAGCATTTCAATCCACGTAGACATTTATAGATTTGAATAGTAGTAACTTCATTTTTTTTTCTTTTTGACAGCACCAAAATCAAAAGTTCGGAAAAAGGAATTCAGTAAATGAGTGGCTGTTGTAAAGTTAACCAGTCTAGAAGAATAATAAGTCCTTGAATGGTCTCCACAGTGCTGGCTTTTGCTGGACTAAACTATTTAGCTCCAGGAGGTAGAAAATGACATACCTGTCCCTCTTCAATATGTGATTGAATGTAATATGGAAGTTATGATAAATTAACAAATACAGTTGTAGATCAAAATGTCTGGTTTGTTTTCCCCTGGGTGCCAAACTGCAAAGGTATTGAAAGAACAATCCCAGCTAAGGCGGAACTCTTGCAACTATTGATTTTGAACTTGATCAGAGGTTCAACTAATTAGGACAATTCGTGCTTTGCCAATACATACTTGTGCTGACTTGTATTGTCTTGTAAATTATTTGGATAAGAGTTCTAAATAGAACTCTGTCAGCTTCTAGTTCACGAAGTTGTTCACTAAGTTATACATGCTGAATCAGGCTTCCCAGATCACTTGCTTCATTGGAATTTCTCTTGGGAACTAGTCCAATTAGTAATAGGACTTTATTAAGCTATAATACAGTCCAGGCGTTTAGTCACTTTAATCTAGTTGAGTCTATTCTAGTGCTAATAGAGGCTTTCCTGTCATTTCCTATGTGTGGTATATTCAACTGAAAATAACAAAGATAAGAAAGGGGGTCTTTTGCATAAAAACCATGTATTCTTTCACTGAAATAGTCCAAATACGGTTGAATATATGACAAGGTCTAATTGTACCATTTTCTTCATTGCATCACAGGGCAAGTTTAAGTCTTCCTAGAGACATCGGTGTTCAGACTTTTGTAGAAAATATTGGCAATGTTAAATTTAACATTGTGATAACTGAATTGAAAAACTTGTACTCGTGCCTGATCAGCTGCTGCCATACCTGCTCTTTTCAGATGAATTCCTGTTGTGGTAGCAATTAAGGATCAGTTGATTTAATTATATTTTAATATATTTGCAGTAGAAAATTCCTTATAATATTGAAGGCAGGCTATTCGGATTAGCAGCATCTATCCAATCTTGGCCAATGTTGAAAAGCTCAACAGGGCCAGAATGGTTTATTCTTTGGAAATTCCAGAACTGTTGGACTGACTGCAAAGTTGAAAAAGCATTCCAGAAAAAAGGCAGCAGAAAACCACTTCTGTAATGTTGCTAAGAAAATAACATGGGTGTAACCATGAAGTCACCAGGAGTCATGGTGAACTTGAGGGAATTTACTGAATGAATTACCAATTCAGGACTTGTGTACCTCTGCTCAATTACAATAGCATCTTATTTGTAAGGGCTACTTTTCCTGAACATATGTGTAGCTGAAATGTTGAAGCTATATTCAAATATGCTAGTGTTACTCAGTCTTAAATGCAGTCATTTTGATAATGACTGTGTAGGAAGTTAATTATATTGCCAAAATACAATATTTGGAAAAGGGTCATTCAGAAGAAGGCAGAAGTAATATTAGTGAAGGAATACAATGTTGCCAATGGCACCATTTTTAAGCTTCTATCTTATACATTCTGCCTCATCTACTTGGCTCTCCGATTCTCCTTCCTTGTCAGAAAAATATGTGGAGTTTATTAATGTTTTGGGGAGGGGGGAAGCAACTGTTTGTCTCATAATTAAATATCTAATTTAACTAAGCTAGAAGCCCAGATCTTAGCTGGCACATTCTGCATTGTAGGTCTGGTCCAGGGGAAAATACTTGGTGCACCATAATGGTTACCCCAAAACTGAGAGGTCATGGGAAACTACAGCAGATCTCTGTATCTTATGTCAGATAGACATCATTTTAATGTGAAATTCCCACAAGCCCTGCCCCTGGGACCTGCCACCTATATTTGTTGTTGTTGTTGTTAGTTGCGAAGTCGTGTCTGACCCATCGCGACCCCATGGACAACGTTCCTGTCCTCTACCATCTTCTGGAGTCCATTTAAGCTCACGCCTACTGCTTCAGTGACTCCATCCAGCCACCTCATTCTCTGTCGTCCCTTCTTCTATTGCCCTCAATCTTTCCCAGCATTAGGCCCTTCTCCAGTGAGTCCTTCCTTCTCATTAGGTGGCCAAAGTACTTGAGTTTCAACTTCAGGATCTGGCCTTCTAATCTAAAGAGCTACTACTAAATCTATATACTATAGATTTATAATACTACTATATAAATCTATGGTACATACAGTACTATAGATTTATCTATACACTACTAAATCTATATACTACTAAATCACTCTACTATTAATTGTCATGTTCAGTCAGCTGAAATGGTACATCCTGGTGAAATAATTTTTGAATCAAGATACTTCAAATCTGCTGCCTTTAAAAAATGCATACAAAATCTGGGACCCTATTACTCCTGTGGGATTGAAATTTCAACCTGGCCTTCAGACCAGGTGTACTGTTATGGACGCGGCAGCCTTCCAGTACTTCTGCCGTCAGCCGGGTCATGTGAACCTGATTTATGACACGTCCTACCAGCTTCCTACAAGCAAAGTCAATGGGAAAGCCTACAGGAAGTTAGAAATCACTCCTATTCCGATTCCCACTGCTTTTTTTGGCCACCTGTGGTCATTCTGCTTATCTCTTTAGGTAAGTGTTATTAAAGTTCATTTGCCACGACAATTATCCTTCCATCATGCTGCACTATCTTTTTCTAAAAGGATGACCCAGCGGGTCATTGGTGGTCCAGTAAACAATAAATTCCAGGATGAAGGGAATTTCCTGCTTTCTGCCACATTATACTCTTCAGGATTGGTTGCTGTGCAACAAGAGGAAAATACAGTGATGTTTTTCCATCTAACTGTGCGGTAAGATTTGTCTGTTGACCTTGGGGAACTGCTAAGCTTGGGTGGGGGTAATGAGTCTGTAGTCATTTTGCATGATGACACGCCTGGGACATCCTTGCTTGTAAAAGGCAGACCATGGAGATGGTGTAGAGCAGGGGTGTCAAACTCAATTTCATTGAGGGCCGCATCAGCATTGCAGTTGCCCTCGGGGGGGCAGGTGGGTGTGGCCAGGATGAGTGTGGCCTACTGGGTGGGCATGGACAGAGTGGGTGTGGCCTATTGGGTGGGCGTGACCAGCTCTACATCATTCGCGTCAAGGGTGCCTGTGGGGGCCTGGGCAGGAGTCGGACAAATCTGAGGGTCTCTGGCAGAAGGGGGTGGGACCAGGGCAAGTGCCAAGGTATGGTCCACTGGAGGAGCCTCACTGTTCCTCTCAGGCCATGCGTGGGGGGCTGGATGGTGGTGTGGGCTGCCCGGAGTCCTGGGCAGTAGAGATCAAATGGCCAGCTTGGCCCTCGAGCACCTGCAGCACCAAGCCATTTCCAGACGGCCTTGTGGAGCTAAGACTGAATACGTTTCAGCATAGATGGCCACCACAACATTGTACATTGGCTCCCGGCCAGCCTGGGCCAGGGCCAAGGCAGCGGAAGCTGTTCCCTCACTGTTTCCAGGATGGCTTCGTGGGCCACATGAAACCACTTCGTGGGCCGCATCCGGCCCCCGGGCCTTGTGTTTGACATGTCTGGTGTAGAGGAATATAGAGATAATATGGTGAGGGCATGTCAGAACTGTCAAGTGATTTTAAAAAAAGACAATAAATGACATCTCAGCTCTGGGAAAGGAGGGAGTATAGTCTCAACCCCACCTTGATTCTGGATGGTATTAGAAGGACCAGAGGGTAACTGTGAGAGCTTTCAAGACTTGGTTATACTCTACAACAATAGAGTTCCAACAGTCCTTGCAGTGTCTGTTTCCTGACCTGGCCTGTATCAAAGGATTGACAGGCAACAAGGAAATGCAAAGCCAAAGTTTCAGAACACACAGTTAAAAACTTTATTGGATTATTTTTAGATGCATTGTAAGGCACATCCAGAAGAGGACCTCAGTGTTCCAGCAATGAATAGTTCAGGAAGATTGGAAGGGAAGTCTTGCTTTCCCGAAATGTGATTGCTGAGCAGATAAATAATTTGGGCAATAATCAAGTACTTGCCTGTGCCTCCTGGATTTCAATGTTATGGGTTTTATTGAACCAGCTTTCCCTCTCTCTCCCCCGGTAATTTGTTGTCGTAGTAATTTCAAGGGATCGAGATCTGTATTTCTAATACCCGTCATCCTTTTCCCAGTCTGGCTTTCTCGTTGTAGTAATTTCACACTGCATGTGGAAAGAAGGAAAACAAATTGGTAGCTCTGAAGCAGCTGCTCTAGCACTTTGGTTTTCAACAGTTAAGCTTAAAATTATCTCTCATTGACTTCAAAGGCACCAGTAGGAGATAGGAGTCGCCAGATCTGATAGCTGCGTTCTTGCCTCCGACTCCATTTTTGTGAAGTGGGGGAACTCATAGAGCATCCTTGCAGAAGCCGGAAATGATGGCTTATAATGGTTTTTAAAACTGTACTCACCATGCGTGATTCCAGAAAGATAGTTTTACCACACTAAGCTAAAAATTGTTAACAAGCATATTTATTTAATCATAGGCTGTACAGTTTCTCACTAGAGCTTCTTTCATTATGGACTATACTGATAGTCCTTGATTTACAACCATATGTTTAGTGACAGTTTGAAGTTAAAACTGCATTGAGAAAAAAAAAAGCTTATGACTATTTTTCACACTTATAACCATTGCAGCATCCCCATGGCCAAGTGATCAAAATTCAGATGCTTGGCAACTGGTTCATATTTGTGACATTTGCAGTGTCTCAGGGTCACGTGACCATCTTTTGCCCCTTCTGACAAGCAAAATCAGACCTTGTTACTATTTTAACAACTGCAGTGGTTCACTTATCTGTGACAAGAAACATCATAAAATGGGGCAAAGTTCATTTAATAATTGACTCACTTAGCAACAGAAATTTGGGGGTCAATTGTTGCTATAAGTCAAGGACTACCTACGTAGGATCTGATATCCCTTTGTGTGATTAATACAATTGACAGTAACAGGATGGCATTTCTATTGCTCTTGTAGCGTAATCCTCTTCAGATCTACTCAAAAGCAAGCTCCTTTTGCTTAAATAGAATTTATTCTCAGATTAGCGCATATATTATAGGTTTGCAAACTGTTCAGGGTTACAGTGATAGAGATGATTTTTAAATTGTTTTGAGTCACAACATGATCCCCATATTTACTATTGGGCAGACCAGGTCACAAGCCTTTGCATAGTAGATCTAGGAAATTATTCTTACTCATAAGAATTATTATTTTTTTAAAAAAATAAACAGAATAGTCCTGAGTTTTTTTGGTAATAATTTCTTCCTCATGTGGATAGAAAGATATGCTCCAACTGTGCGTAAATGGATGTGGGCACAGAATTAGGTGCTGCTATGTTCAACTTGTCCCCTGAGAAGCATGTATATCAGGGGTGTCCAATCTTAGTAACTTTAAGATATGTGGATTTCAACGCCCAAAATTCCCCAGCTAGCCAGGAAGACTAGGGAATTTTGCCAAGGCTGGACATACCTAATATATATGATTGCAGCCATAGTATAAATTTTACGGACACCCCTGATCTATATCATTGCAGTAGTAGGTATAAATTTGATGAAATGGATTTTAAACCACATTTGTGGAAAAGTAACCCCTCCTTCTACATAGCTATATCTGGGAATGGCTGTACTGTTTTACAAATACAATCGATCATAAAGTAAGCAGGGTTATGGAATCAACTTTTTCTTTAAAAAAAAAAAAAGCAGAGCTAGGATTGAGTAATACAGTCATATGATGCAAACCTGGACTAGCTTGGGATCAGAGTAGCTCCTTCTGTGCATACTTGCCTAAGCCTTCCAGGATCTTTTCTGGATATGTTATCCTCTCCTTTCCTTCAGTGAAATTGAGTGGGTCCAGGGGAGAGAATCAAGCAACTATTCCTAACTCGAGCAGACCCTCCCTATATGCCCTGGTGGTGTCTCTTAGATGCCAGATCGAAACATTCCTCTTTTCCTCAGGATCTGGGAGTTTAAACTCATTTCATTTGTAATCACGTCTTTTTTTTTTTTTTCATTTTATCGTATTATTTCATGGATTATAATTTGCTCCAATACTGAGCCTACTATAAATATTTTAACAGATAAAGAAATCAGTCTCAGCTGCTGCCTTGTTCAAAGCTGTCTTATAAATGATGTATTGATTATCATGAGTCAGAAAACAAATAATTTCGCTGGAACCTATAATCCTAAGAAGATGCCTAAATGGTCCCAAGGGGACTTTATATGTTCATACTTCTGGAAGAAGAGGCACATCATTCCATAAGTCTTGAGTAGTTGCTGGAGCTTTACGTCTAATGTTCGCTTGGAAAAGCAGCAGTAATGCCACTCAGCACTTTTGATGGAAAGGGAAAAAAAGGAGGAAAATGAAATTTACCTCCCTGTTTCCTCCACTTAAACATCTGAACCTGATATTCAAAATGTGCTTTCCGCACATAGTTTTTGGCAGAGGGCTGCGGTGGAGAAAATAACTATACAATGTGCAAGCTGGAGAAGGGAAAAAAAAAAATCTCTTTAACAGGAGGGGGCAAAGCTGTAATCATGATACTGCTACAGACCAAAGATTTCCTTAGCAACAAACTTCTGCAAAAATAAACATTTGGCTGCTGTGTTTGGTATTGGTAGCCAGCGTGACGTAGTGGATAGAGGAACATTAGACTAATTCCCTGCCCTGAAATTACAGTTGCCAGACTGAAATGTCTGCAATCAGGCCATCTCTGCTAAATTAGGGTTGGTTGCATAAGCATGAAGGGGGCAAGAACTGCCAAAGGCTTTCTCTGGCATCCTAGAATGTATTGTTAAACATCTATCAGAGCCTCAAGAGGCTTTACATGACCTGAGAAGATGTTAAACACTCATCTGAGAGGAAATGTGTTTCCTGTGTTTCCATAGAGACCCTGGATGTTTTTCAGGGCTGTGCTCTTCCCCCTTCCTCCTTAAAATATGTGATTAAATGTACGTTAGAGCACATTCCGACATGCATCTCTGCAAATTTGACTGGATTCTTAAAACCGAATATTCTTGCACCGGGGAGGATGGTAGTCTGTAAGGATGTAGCTTGTCTTTACTGCTTTCTGGCTCAGCAGCAATTTGCCAAAGAAAGCCAACAGCAGATAAATCAACCCCTTACTCTCTTAGATCCCAGTTCCAGAAAATATTCCAGTATTACTTTGGCAAGACGGTCAAGTCCTGGATTTTTAAAAGGGGGAGCTAGCCAATGATCATTTTTGCCAGTTTCAGATTTCCAATTTTGTCAGCCAACATTGCTTTAAGTGTATGCATTTTAAATCTAGATATTTTTTAATCACCCCAAATAAACGCACTTTTAAGTTCTACTAATCAAATTATTTTTTATGAGGTCATATCCAACTTTCTATCTTGCTCTCAGCTACCTAGATCAAATAGCGAGGCTCCGTAATTAGATTTAAAGTGTTTGATAAGTGATCAGAGGATAGCATGCTGTTTCGGGTTTGTGTTTCTGTGTTACCGAGCAGTCAAAAAGCAGTATAAGAACAATGCATTAGACCACACTTCATTCGATAACCTTTGATTGGCATCTGCAAATAGGAAGGTAATAAGAAAATAACAGGCTTATTTTGGCAAACTGCCCAGAGTTACTGTGAGTTGGGCAGCCATATACATTTTTTTTAATAAAGAAAGAAAACAAATTGTCCTAAATGACTGTTGCTCTTTTTCCAGAAATATTCCCAGAATGAGTTGGGAAAAGGATTTTGGATTTTACTGCAGTTGTTGTGTTGTTCCATTGCATTCATTTGAGTAAGGAGCATGGTGGTTCTCATGGTTAGAACCCTAGGATGGTGGTTAGCAAGCCTGTGTTCAAGTTCAAGTGCTGCCGTGGGGCGGGATTGAGCTCCTGACCTTCGCTCCAGCTGCTGCCAGGAACATGGAAGAAGCCCCCCTATTGGCCGTCCCCCAGGGCTTATCCTTTCAACTTGGAAATGCCTCGGTGCTTCTGACACAAATGCAGAAAAATAGTTCATTTGAGTTAGATCCTGCTTTTTCACCAGTTCCAGTAATCTTATATGGATTCTCCATTTTATTATTTCAGTACTATTCTGTGAGTAAGTTGCACTGAAGAAGGAGAATAGGCCCAAAATCAATTAGTAATTTTCATGGTAAGCGTAGACTTGGACCTGGGTCTCCCAGTCCTATTCCAACATCACATCATCTAATATAGAGGTTTTCAAACTTGGCAACTTTAAGACTTGTGGATTTCAACTCCCAGAATTCCTCAGCCAGCTATGGTGGGGGTTAAAGTCCACAAGTCTTAAAAGTTGCCAAGTTTGGAGAACCCTGATCTAAAGCAATAACAGCAGACTTCTATATTTATAGAAAGGACATTCCATTTCTTTACAGCAGAAAATTGCATGACTTTCCTTGAGGAGTCTTTACAGACAAGCACACAGGTAAGTAAGTAGATGGAAAGATGATCCTATTTTCCCATTTTAAAAAATCAGTCTGCTTTCCTGAGTGATTTACATTTTCATCATTACACAATACATCACCCTGGCTGTATTTAAACAATGAGGATTTTTTTTCAGTATGTTGACAAATCTTGAGCAGCTATTTTAAGAACATGTAATATTGAAAATGTAAATCACTCAGCAAATCCAACTGATTTTTTTTTTAAATAGGATGATCTATTTACCTGTTTGCAAAGACTCTTCAAGGAAAGTCAGGTACTTTTCTGCTGTAAAGAGATTGCATGTTCCTTTTAAAAACATAGAAGTCTGCTGTTTTGCTTTAGATAACAGGTTGATTGAATTAAGATAATCTGTTCAAAGCCGTTCTGTTATTTGGGCCTACATTTTTCAACAGATATACACTTTTAACTCATACAGTTTTAGTTATAAAAAAATATAAATGCAGAATTCTCAACCTCTTTTGCCAAAATAAAATATTATAATAATCTGCCTGTCTTCCCTTGCAGAATCATGCCTCCCAGCTGCAGTATAGAGATAACAAAAATTTAAGGTCTGCTATAAAACCACAAGACTCTTATTTAGTTTTGCTAACCCCTCATATTATGGAAAGACTGAGGTCTCAGTCCTATGCACACATTTTAGGAATAAATCCTGCTGAACTTGGCAGGGCTGTCTTCAAGTTCAGAAAAAGTCAGGTGTTACATTAAGACCCAACAGATTTATTACCGCATATTTTTTTGTAGCTGAGAGTCCATTGCTTAGATGCATGATATGCTAATTTCAGTTGGCAGAATACCAGAGGAGTAGTGGACATGTTGTACACCTAGGAGAGATGAATAACAATGTGCAAAAACTGCAGTGTGTGTTCCTGTCAGTTTACTTCACGTGTGTTTTAGGCTTTCATAATCTGGAGGTTTTTTGATCATTTGACTCTGGTATACAGCTCTACTCTCACTCCATTCTTGTATGTTTATTCTTGTCACTTGAAGAAGGTAATAGTTTGGATGCCAAAATACATTATCCCACAATAAAGTAGTCTCTAAATGTTTGTGTCGATGGGACCTCAGGGACTGTCATGTTATCTTCTGTCCTGTAGGCCCTTTAAGAATGTAACTTCTCTTAAGATGAAACCTGTCCTCCGATTGTCCTTTCCAATTAGCACTTCCTAGAAGCTGGATCCATGGCCAGTTGTTGGTGTCAAATTATAGTTAGTGATTCTTAGTCCTAGGGAAGCTACAGATTAGGCTGAAAGACTTCAAAGGACAAAACATAGGTAAATGGGCAATATACATAGTGCCATTAATTGTTGAATTAATTATACGTTCAGGTCTGGTTGCAAAGTCTTTGTTCAGAGCCTGTTATTGAGACTTTGCTATAACACAGTAACAAGGCTGAAGTTTCCCCAGCAAACATCATAGGACTGGTCTATAAATTAAGCAGGGGAGGAAGTAATGAAAAATAATACAAACAACTTGCTAAGAACCACAGTGTTGATCAGACCTTTTTAGAAGCCGAGAGGTACGAAATTTTGATCAATTCTCGTCATCATTTTTATGAGGGGAAAAGAAAATAGAGCATTTTGTCTTAAGTGCAATCTTCCTGTAACCACTTTCTCATAAAAGCCAAGAACTGCAAAATGTGAGAAGTTTCTGGAGTATTTTCATTTCCACTTTCATTGATTCCACATGTTTCTATGTGAAGATAACATAGAACAAATGAACCTAATGGCAAATGTTATTTGATGATACACTTGAAGCAGATGAGCATGGTATAAATAAACTTTACAAATCAATTTAAAGTAACCTTTCTGGGATCTTATAAGGGAAGAGAGTGCTAAGACAATCAGAAAGTCATTTTTTCTAAGAACTTAAGGATTTTATAGGCTTGGCTCATTCCCCCCCCCTCCTATGAGATCTACACTTTAGAAAATATCTCAAACATGATAGTCTTATTCTCATGCAGCTAGATTTAACCCTAGCTATTGTAAGCTTTTCAATCAATCAAAATTATTATTGACTCTTTATAAAAATATTAGCTGATCAGGTCTTTTCCCTCCATTTTTTTTTATCATTGCCTACATTGGCTGGAGCTTTTGGGAGTTGTTCAAGAGGATCTGAAGGATCACAGGATCCCAAAGCTAACTACTGATTTAGCACCTGCTGGTCCACAGTATTACCAGTGTGTCTTTCTATCTATATATCCAGTGCTTTTTTTGTAAAAAAAAAAAAAAAGTGCTGGAACTCACACACATCATACAACCTGCCTTGCCTACCCTACAAGGTTCCATCCCAAAAAGGTGCCAGAAGTCTGTTCTGGGCGTTCTATGACAAAAAAAGCCCTGTATATATCCATCCATCCTATGTGAAAGTAACCATTGTAGAAATTATAGTTTATATCTTAGCATTATATGTGAATCAGGCCAATTGTGGCTTATTTATGTATATTAAACATTATTTTGTTTTGGCTGGGATCTAAGCTCTTTTCTTTTACAGCTTGCATCTTTCCCTGATCCTTGGGGATTAATTTCTCAGTTATTCCTCCTTAGACTGTCTAAAATGTATGCCTTGCACTCCTATCCACACCCTCTCCAGATTTACTTCCTTCTGAAACACTGTTATTCACACTATTTTCAGGGGTATCCAAGAAAGACTTTCCAATTTCTAATCTTCTCCCTGGATAAATAATTAAATAGGGCCATTTATTAAGGAAAATCTGCCTGGAAGAATGAGAAATAATTTTCTAAATTGCATTGGGTTGTATAATATCTTCATTCTTTGTATTTTCATGGGCTTCACAGATTAAATAAGAACAATGTCCACTTTAAAACTGAAAAGGGGAGGGGGAATTTTGCAAAACTTTATTTATGTTGGTGTTTATGATTTCTGGTCTTACTGGTTTTATGGGATTTTTTAGGTCTTCAGGCTGGACCTTGGAATAGTCTGACCACCAATTTTATTGGAAAGGTGACTAGTATGATATATTAGTGGTGTTTGTCCTTCTTTCATTCCTGAAGCCACACACACACACACACACACATACACACAATACATTTGTGAAGTTTACTAGATTAGCTAGCAAGCAATATTCAGTGAATTTAATCTGACTTGGAAAAGGACCCACAAGCTTAAAATAAGTGACCCCCTTCTGGTCTGAGAGGACTTTACACAAAGTTATATTAGGGAAGTTATGTTGGGGAAGAACAGCATCTAAATGGGGAAAAGTAGCATCTAAATGGATTCTTCTTGGCTCTTGATTCCAAAGGAACTTACTTTATAGAAAAAAGGAAGCAACTTTAATCCTATGTTTTTATGTTTTTAAACATTACACTTAAAAGTATAATAATAATAATAATAATAATAATAATAATAATAATAATAATAATAATAATAATAATAATAATAATAATAATAATAATAATAATAAAGTTGGAAGGGACCTTGGAGGTCATCTAGTCCAACTCACTACTCAGGCAGGAAACCCTATACCATTTCAGATAAATGGCTGTCCAGTCTCTTCTTAAAAACTTTCAGTGTTGGAGCATTCACCACTTCTGGAGGCAGGTTGTTCCACTGGTTAATTGTTCTCACTGTCAGGAAGTTTCTCCTTAGTTCTAGGTTGCTTCTCTCCTTGATTAGCTTCCATCCGTTGCTTCTTGTTCTGCCTTCAGGCGGAAAGTCCTGGAGACTTGTAGACAGAAATCCAGGAAAAGTTCTGAAGTCTTCATCTGAAGCCTTTTCTCCTTGCAGAAGCTCACCTCTATTCACCCACTGGCATATGTGGCTGGAGAGAGAGGATTCCACTAGCTGTCTTCCTTTCAAAACAGCTCATTCGACATGGAGTTACTTTTGTAAAGGGAGCAATTAGCTGTTTGGCTGCTAATTGGTCCAAGGGACAGAGGTCACACGAGGCCTGCCTGGAATGCTCTACACTGGCGGTCAATTAGTAGGCCACAGATGTTAAGGTATTGAATGTGTTGACCTTTCAGGTCCTAAACCCTTAGGGCCTGCCTGTGACAAGGATTGCCTTTCCCACTACGAACCTGTCCAGCTCTTTGGCTGATCGTTTTTGAAGATGCCTCTGCTGTCATAAGTTCAACCACTGGCGTGCAGGTCGCTGAGCATTCTCAGAACACAAAGGCTAAGGGCACCCTTTAGCTGGGGAGCAATGCAAGGGAAGAGCATTTCCCAAGGGCTGGTGTTAGTATTCCTGCCATGTCCTTAATCATTTGTACTGTCTTTTTGAATTCTGTTAGCTTCTCCAAGTGCTCATTTGAGGAGAAAAACAAGGCATAATTCAAACCAAGCAAATAAATAAAGATGTACAGTTTCTGGAGACAGCCTTTGGAAGAGAGGGCCTGCTGATGCTGTAGAAGAGTCCGGCTTGGCTAGGACAGCTGAGGGAACATTCTGTTTTGGGGAGGGGGGAAAGGAACAGTGTCAGACTGATGTCGTACCCAACTTGTCATGTGGCTGACAGAAACAATTAGGCTGAAGAACATGATAAAACCAGACAATAACAAAACAGAGCCAAACCTTAGTTGCCTAATTCAGAAAAATTGCCTCAGTCTCAGTTTTTGAATACAAACAAATTGGACAATGTGTTTTGTGCAGACTGGAAGTGGTGGAGATTGTAGTAGGGGGAAATAAGTTCATTCCATGATCAAATCTCTTAAGACCACAAGCAATCCCTAGTATAAAAGCTAGATCTCTTTACCCTCACTTGGAGATGAGGAACCACATTCTTCCACATCAACAAATAGTTATCATACTGCCTGGGTGATCTCCTTTTGCTAAGAGGCCAGAGTGTCATTATGGTTTAGCTTAATATATGATCTAACCACAATGTGTTTTTATAGTGCAGTAATAGATGGAGGGATTGCAGTGATTAATATTGCATCCAGTCTGTCACTATGCTGGAATGCCCACTGACACCTTCTCTGGAGCTATGAACAACTACTCTTGATGGAAACATTTTATCTCAAAATGGGTGCCTGTTTTCCTTATCCCTCCTCTTCCTTTTTTCCTTTAAAATTTCTGAATAAGAGAATCATTTTATTTTTTTACCGATTTTTAAGCATCCTTGGAACCAGTCTTAGAGTACTCTTTTTGTCTAAAGAGTAGCAGTGAAATGCTAGAACTCTGATTCAAGAACAACCCTAACCCCAAAAACCTTGGAGGGTGTGGCTTGAAGCCTCAAAGAGTTATCAAATAAAAATTTTAAACAAAAGATCAATATTATTAAATATGTGACTGGTAGTATATTAGCTAGGTTTAATTTAATCACATATAAATGTAAATAAAATCTAATCAAATAAGGTGGGGTTTTTTTGTTGCTCTGGGCTGAACTAAAGTATTCATTTTTTAAATGTTTCCCTCTGGTGGATACTCTTGTGTCCGGTGTGGAAAATGAAAGTGTGGATTGTTTCTATAAATAAATACATGCCCATATTTTATATGGGGAGGAATGTGACTTCCATCACTAAAGAATGCTATACATAATAATAGATATTGCATAAGGGAGAGCATATCGGATGCACTTGTCTGCTTTCAGACATATTGTATGTGTTGTGTACAAGAGAGCTGGGTGTGAAGTGGATACCAAACTTCTCCCAAGAAAAGAGAATTCAATTCTGCAGCCACAGCCTGGCACCCTTCACCTGGAACAGTCAAGCAGCTTTAAGCACCGAAGATTGCTGAGGGCTTAAGAAAAGCCCATGCAAATAGTCAAAAGCTCAAGAATTGTTTGACTTCGTTTCAAGGAGACATTGCTTGGTGAAAAATAAAAATAAAATAAGTGGAAAAGGAGCAAGAGATTTTGGATAATCTCTTGCACGTTCGTCTTGTCATCTACCAGGAAGCAAGTTAATTTGCCTTTTGTTAATTCCTGTGCAGGGGAGAGTCCAAAGGACATCCAGAAACCACCCCTATACTCAATAACTGGAGCTGAACTGAAATGCCTGCAACCTCCCACATTTCAGTCAGAGGCTGGCCTGAAATGCCGCTTCCACATCAGCCGGCTGTTCCCCCTCTCTTCTTTCCAGTTTGTTTTTGTTGGCAGCCCAGCTGGATAAAGAGAAAGGGCAGAGCTTGAAGGCTTGCACCTCGAGACTGATGTGGATTGTTGTGTTCTGTTCTAGGTAACAGAGCAAGTCAAAACTATAAAAAACAACAACAACAAAAAACAACAACCCAATCACTCACATGACCATATGACTGTTTAATCGTCAGAGCTCTCTGGGTCAAGGTAAAGTAACAGAACTGCAGTTGAATTCATTGTGCCGTATGCCTTGCTGGGGAAGCAAAACGCAGCTGAACTATGGGGATACAGACATGTTTTGTTTTTTTTTAAGGACAAAACTCATGATTTGTGATGAGCTGGTGCACTCACATCCTCACTTGACACCTCTCTCCCTCCCCCCCCCCGTGCAAATATGGAAGGCAGAAAGTCTTATCTGGAAACTGTTGCCAAGACCTCCTCCTGCTAATTCTGCCTTTGGTTGCGTCTTAACTAGCTTGCATCGAAGGGAAATTGTAAACATCATCTTTTGAGAGCCCTGTGGGCTGCATTTGGACCAATTTCTCCTTCCCACTCTCAAAGACGACACAACTCATACAGCTGCTCCCGTGCCTCTGCTGTTCTGCTTTTGTGTTTGCCTTTCGTTAGAAACATCATCCAGATGGCTCCTTTTCCCGTTCCCCTCTCTTGATAATGAGGGGGGGGGGAGTTTAGAGCAGGGTTGCAAAAATCCCTGCAAAAAATATAAAATGGCAGCAAAGAGTTAGAATTGTTAGAATCTCTTTTTTGTGGCCAGCTAATATGGTGTCCAGATTTTTGCAGTTCAGGTCTGAGAACCATAACAAGGTAAAACACTAGTGAAATTTCTCATTTTCTAAGAGAGGTCTGTATCTTGGGTTGGAGAGTCCAACTGTGGCTTCAAATACCAGAAAGTGTATTTTGGGGTAAAAGATTTTAGCAATAACTCTCAAACTTTTGTTCACACCTTCCAAATATGCTTCCATTGTCCTAATTTTATTTAACACAATTCTTCCTCATAGCTAGATGGATGCTTCTAACATCCAATTTTAATTTTAATATGCTGAAGAAGTCATACTTGCCTTATACAATAACATTGATATGTCACGGTATATTTATCAATCCAAGTACAGCAGCTGAAAGCAAGGAAAAGCGTATAATGGCTCTTAAGTGCTTAATGTTCCAAGTTATTCTATTATTTCAATTCATTTAAAGACACCTGTAAAGCTGTTTTCTTCAGAGATATTAAAGGTCTCGGGTTATTTTTCAGAAGTCTATTTAGAAGTTTATAAACATGAAATTTTGCACATTATCTTCATTACTGACCTGGGGAAAAAAAAAAGGGGGAAAGGGGATAATTATGCATAGGAGTGGGAGAGAGAAAGCATCTCCCAGGTGGCTGAGATGGTTTTGTCCTGCAGAGAGCTGAAACCTAATAACAGTTGGTTTTATAACAGTTTTATTTTCTCTCCTCAGGGAGGGCAGCTGAAGAGTATTCACAAGAGTTCCTCAGCTGAGACCTCATAATGGCTTAACTCAGCAGTGGTAGCTTCTAGTGGAGATAATCTCTACAGGACAAAGGGATTCCAACCGATCTGTGGGAGGACATTGGCTGATTTTGGGGGCTGATCAGGATCAGACTTGGGTGGGACATCACCTGGAAATTTTGGCTAGATTTTGAAGTCTCTCTCCCCGCCAAAAAAAGAAAAAAGAAAGAAAAAACCCACAGAGTGACAGTGGCAATCATTTCCTTACTGTTGTCAAGAAAACGTCTTATATCCTTTACCAGGATATAAGCTTGGCTCAGGGAACCTTTACTTTCAGTAGGAGCAGCTAACACTGTACACCTATTTTTAATATCAATAGAAACCCCTACTCCATCTACACCCACCCTCTTTTTATATCGCTGTGCTTCCATAATGCAATTACATAACAATTAATAGGCAATTCAATATTCATGCAAACACTGAGGCATAAAGTAGCAGGATGATAGATCTAGCAGAACTATACTGGAAAAAGCCAAGGAATTTTGTGACAGAAGCAGAGATACGGAAAACCTTAATTTTTTGTTTCCCTCTAGTGGTCAAGTGAGATCTGGTAACCCTAGAGAACATAACTTGTGAGTTGTTAATTTGGGAAAAGAGGAACAGTAAAATGCATCTCACATATTTCTTCTCCTGAATCCTCCCATGTTAAGCTGATTTGTGACTTTATGGTAGCCTTCTAAAAACAACTTGTACTGTAATGGACAACATCTGAAATATATTTACATAGGACTTATCTGGGAAAAAAAAGGAGAGCTTTAAGATAAACAGATAATTGACGCTAGCTCTTGCCAGTGCTGATCACCGGAGGCGGAAGGCGGAAGAGTGGAATATTTGATTTTAGAAGTTCTTGGCAGATTTGCTCACTGATGCGAAATGCTGATACCCAATAGGATGTCAGTAATGTTTAATCTTGATCTTCATAGAACACTCTCTGTCATATTATATTGAAAATTGACCAAAAGTTCAATATCCGTATTTTAATATAGGCTTTTTGCAACAAACAGCCTTATCCTGGAAAACAACTGAAAATATAAATGCATGGATTTATTCATGTAAGTCATCAGGAGCTGAGCTCCATTTAAAGGCAATTTTGCTTACTCCTGTTATATTGTTTTAATTCATATCATATCATCATTTCATGTATATTTTTCTAGTGGCTTACAAATTCTGTTCTAAGGAGTGGTGGGTTCTTTGAGGATTAATCAGATAGTCCTCAAGGATAGATTCAATATAGGTAGTGTTCAATTTACAATCACAATTGGGATTAGAATTTCCAATTGTTAAGCACCCAAATTTTAATCAAATGACCATGTGGATGCTCTGACACTTATAACTGCAAGGACTCATTTTTTTCTGTGCCATTGTAACTTCGAACTAACTCTGCAAAAAAAAAAAATCTAGAAATTGTAATACTGTAAAAAAAAAACCTAGAACATCGTGTTTGGGTGCTGTTTGTTTTCTGCAGTACCCTATCCCTATGGTTCATAAGGGTTATCATGAAGTCTAGTTGTATCCATATAAACAGAATATATACATCAGAGCATGTCAAAATAGGTGCAGCAGTGTAGAAACTTAAACTGATGTGCCTAGATAGAACTCCTTGGCAGAAATTTTGTAACTAGAGAGTTGTAGTCCAATGAACTTGGAGAGCATTAGATTGAGGAAGGATGTTTCTGAGTATTAATTCAGAGTATATAAGATATTGCAATGGTTATTTACATATGTTGCTTTGTCATTAGGGAGCTGAGCTCAAAAGTAGCACACAAGTACACTTATTGGGGATAATTGCAGGCAATGAATTTCAGTTGCATAGACACACTTCCATAATTCCTTTCTGTACACAGCTTGCCTGCACAACTAATATCACCTTAAAATGCTGCCTTGAATTGTGGAGTTCTAAAAAAAAGATATGGAGTCCTTAAAAAAAGATATGACAAGAACAGGTAGTATTAAGAATGATTCTTCATTGTTCCAAGATGGATAGGCAAGGAAGTGATACTCCTATACTCCTGAATGGTTTGTATTAATTCTTGAAAAAAAAAGAGCTCACTTTCCAGCCACAAATATTTTTGAAAAAAAAAACAACTTTGAAACATCTGACTTACAGTAACCTTCTGAAGGGCTGGAACATTTCCATGGCAACTCAGACAAGATGAAAATGGCTATTAGTTCTTCATCTGCCTGAAAATCTTGAGTCAAATGGAGCTCAGCCAGGTCTTGTGGAGAGCTCAATAATTGAGCCAGATCTATCCTCTGTAATGCCAAATAGAGAATTTCAGGTTGATCACCTCAAGTTTAGAATTTCCAAGGTGATGTTATTTGTCTCCATTTAAGCCAGATTCTTGATGTTCTGTTAAATGCAATTGTTATGTGCACGGATAATACATTTCTTGTGCCAAACCATATATTGTGGAACTAGCATCTCATAAAATTGTCTTCCGGGTTTGAAATGAGTAGCATTCATTCAGCAGATCGGGGTAAGGTCTAAAGAGTTTCTGAAGGTTGCTATTTTCCCAGGGAAGATAATAAAACAGTCTATTTGAAAAAAAAAAGTAATTAATAGTTGCAACACATATCATATGGTGTAATGATTTGGAGGGCATCTTCTCCATTATTTCTGGCCATCTAGAATCCCTTGAGCATTATCTTCGTTCTTATCCGCCTCCTTGGCAGCACTGAAGATAACCAGCAATGGGTGTTTTCTTTCCACAGACCTGAAACTGGACAGATTTCTTTTAGCTTCCCTCACAATGTAACAGGTTTCTTAGTTATTATCCTTTTATGATTCAGCTGTTGGCCTCAGCCACTTGCAAGTCCTCCCCACCACCACCACTGACTTTGTGCTTGTTTCCATGGCTACGTTGCTGAGCTTTTAAATTGTTCATATTGTTCTGGCAAGAGAATATTTAAGCTGTGACACAGAAAAAAAAATAGTTTAATCCACAATTTAGTCTGGTGTTCCTGTATATCCTCTACCCTCCCATCACAAGGTGAGGCGGGCCCTCACTCTCCTGGCCTTTTGTAGATGCTTGAAGAGTTGGCTCTGCTGACTTGCTAGGGCCCACAGAAATGTGTGCCGTTGTGTGACTGGTTAGCATCCTGAAGCCTCTTCCACACCTTTGAAATTTGAATTATTTTATTCTTATTTTTAACTGTTTTTTAATTTGATTATTTATTATATGGCTTTTGTTTTTATGTTTATTTGTACATCACCCAGAGTTGCTCTATAAGGGAGCTGGGTGATTTCTAAATATGATATATAAATAAAATATTTGTGACAGGCAGTCTCGCAAGGACTACGAAGCATGCACATCCAATAAACAGACCCACAGATGCACCTTGCATCACGTTTTATGCTGTAGTAATAGCTGGTGCTCATCTAGTCTACTGCAGTTCTCTCCATTAGCCTTGCTGAATGGGATTCTCTGCAGCTGTAGTATGCTAATATCCAGAGGGCTACAGTTTTCCTGGATTGGTAGTAGGGTGGCCCTCCTTAGCGACAATTAGCAGACTGATCCTCCACAATTATTGAAACATAATGTGCATAAGGATTGAATGTCCCATTTTTCTGTTTTTACTGTTTTCTTCCCCTCCCTTTGGTTGCCTTGATTGAACTTTAGCAAGGATCTATCTAAGATTCTGTCTTCGGTTTGGGTTGTTCTATATAAGTCTGTGATGACCAAATGCAATTTTTTCATTTGGACTGTTTGCATCTCAGTAAGAAAAAAAAATAAGTAAAAATTTTGCATTCTCATTATGAAGAGCAAATGTGTCTTTGGTTTCAAACAAGATGCCTGAGGAGGTGTATTTCCCTCAGGAGGAGTCACCACGATGTTTCCACATGTATGTGTGAATGTCAGGATGTTTATTCGGAGACAGCACCCACTGAGTTCAGATTGAAATTGACAGCCATCTGGACATCACTGAACAAACAAGCAAATGTGTTGTCTGTCTTGATTTGGTCAGAGCATAGCGCAAATGTTAAACACCTGTTGGTTCATTTACATTACAAACGCTGCTGTTCCGGAAAGTTGCAGGAATAGCGTCAAGATCATTGAGGAAGGGAAATAGTTTTGTCGCTTTGCTTAGTCTGTAGTATTTATGCAATATCCACACAATTACAGCTTTGAACATTATCAAGAACAATACTGACTTCAAGAGAGGTTTCACAGTATGTATTTTGTTAAGGTTTTCAAAAAATGTCAGTAATCCACACAAGTGAACTTCAAATACTTGTCAATACTTGTTGCTTTCAACCTTATTGCAGACCATTAGACTCTTAAACACAGAAAGAAGACAGAGGCTGCAAGATCCAGGAGACAATTCATCTGAAAGAGGTTATCACTCAGAAAAGAGCTATACAGTTTGGGATTAACTTTTTTGCATTATTTTATTTTAAGTGATTTATATGGCCCTCCATGTCACAACACTCACTCTTCCAGGTTTCATAGCAGTGATTGGCAGAAACAGATGATGGGTTGCAGCCTAGGAGGAGGGGGGGGAGGAAGAGGAGGGGGAGGAGACCCCCTGCTTATCAGGATGATGTAGTCAAAAGCTCGCTTAGAAATGTGTTGAAAATTGCCATTTTGAGACAAGTCTGTAAAACACCCTAAAATAGTTTTCATGTAGCATAGCCTGACTCTCCAAAACTTCCAAACCTTAATTGGGCTTTAAAGGATATGCAGTACTGAATGGGACCATTATGTCTGGCTTCAGGGCTTATCATCCACCTAGATGGTTGTTTTTGTAATTATCGACAACTAATTGTGACTTGGTTCATTAGCAACAGTGGGTTGGAATTTGTTTATGACTAAATTAAATATTTCTCCTTTCAGTGCAGCAGTTACATGCATGGTTTATTCAGAGATCCTAAGGGAGTTATATGTGAATAACAGATCAGAAGTGTTGGCATCCTTAAACATTTTTACAGAAGAAAAATCTAAGTGCTAAAAATATGGAATGGGCAACTTACTACTTTTCTTGCTTCCTTCTCCATTTCCCACTGGAGTTAGAAATGCTAGGGCAAATAGGCACATGCACCTTTTAAGTATCTTGGACTACAATTCTTTACCAACATGTAATACATAAGGAATATGGGTACTATAATCCAGCACATCTGCCAAAAACAGGAATAGCAGGTCAAGAGTAAATTTGGAACTCTAGAGCAGAGGTAGGCAACTATGCTCACTTTACAACCTGTGGACTTCAACTCCCAGAATTCCAGAGCCAGCATGACTAGCTCACAAATTCAGTCATAAAGGGGCCATAGTTGCCTATCTCTTCCCTAGAGAGATCCTTGGGGGATGAGGTAGAGCAGAGAAAAGGTTTTTGGGGAAAGGGTTAAGCATCCTGCCTCTTTATGTCTTCCCAGACCTCTCCCTCAAAGCCATTTTTTTTTCTTTTTGGAAAAGCGGTAATTAGTGTTTTGCTACCCACAATTGCATGAAAGCAATAAAGAAGCAATCCCTCTTCGAGGGATGTTCCTCAAGCAGTGTTGATTGAATGAAAAAGAAAGGCAGGAAGCTTAGAGCAGGGGCCTTGGGTAGAAGTAAGAAGCCAGGAGGCTTTTAATTCTCCCAGATCATTGTTTTGGCATTGCCATAAGCAATGAGAATTCAATGATCTGGTTTGTCCAGATTGCTGGTCAAATGAACCAGTGGACTGCTGGCAGTGATAATGGCAAAAAGGAAGGAGAAAGACCAACACTTGAAGTTCCAGCTGCTCAAAAGTCCAGTGAGTGACGGGAACAGGACTTTGGCCTTGGTGTCCTGACCAATTTCAATTGAATCAGGTTGGCATAATATTATTTTAATATAACGAGTCTTGCTTTTCCATTTATGTAACATTCAGCAAAAGAAACCATTACCATGACAACATCTTTTTTTCTGGCACATATCTAGGAGAACATGCAACTGAACAAGCTTCCCACACAATGTCACAAATTTGCACATTGTAAAGCATCTGCAGTCATACATGTAAAAGGAAATACTGTAGTTCAAAGAGTTTACATGTTCTCATATTACGATGTTTTCAAACCCATAAATACATCTTCCCTTCTTTTCCATGGTTCACCTCCACCCTGCTGAAATCTTGACAGTGGTTTGTGACACCCCCATATCTCCAACTACAAATTCCTGACAGAAATCCCATACTATGCAACATACATCCAGGGAGATTCCCATCTTATACTATTTTAAATGCGTAAATATTTAAGCTGAAATTGAACATTTTAAGTAAAATTGCTTGGGGCAAGACACTTTCCACCATTTGCATTATGCTATTGCTGACCCTTTAAAGGAAAATGTGGAGGTGCACATGAAATACAATTTTTAACTTGTATCCATAATACAAGCTGCTGAAACAATCCATGCATGGTCCTTCTGTTTTCATCCATGTTCTGTTGCATAGGGATATTTTAGAAACATCGACTAACTAGGAGAAATAAAAATGGAGCTGATGACATTTGGTAGGACTGATGCAGACATTAAATTCAGGTTTCCCATATAATAGTCAGCAAAAAGATGGTGACCCAAAATAAAGTGTTTTAGACCTTCCAGTGCTAACTTTTAATGTACAGTTTGACCCAGATAATTGCCTGAACACAAGGATTTCTTTTTTTAATGCAAGATTTATTTGGAAAGAGAAATTGTGTATGCCTATGAAGAGGGTCTTGGTGAGCTGGGAACTCAAGACTTTACTAGGGCATATTTGTAGCTTCTTGGAGTTTATTAGCTTTATTTCTGAGTGTTATCAAACATTAATTAGGTTTTTTCCCCCCATTCAGGAGCAGATTGGTTGCTGAACTTTAATGATACTTTTAGTCACAAAATATTTAATATACCTTTGCTCCCCAATAAGATTTCAGATAAGCTAATTATATTTGGACTTTTTTGGGGGTATTAAATTACCTTTTCCTAAATTACCAGCATGATTGAAAGAGGGTTCTACAACAATTTTTACTGAAACATTTCTACATTCTCTAGAATCTGTAGGAAGAGTCTTTGTAAAATTGACACGCTTGATCAGAATTCAGATATCATAGAGTCAGGTTGGTGCCATTTGCTTTATTTTCAAAACTGCTATTAGTTTCCCTTTACATCATCTAACTTAAAATAATTTTTACAGTTTAAAGTCTTGAACTGCAGAAATATTCTGGACCCTCTTTGAACAGTACTTTTTGCTTCTGACTGAGTGTCTGATGCTGACCAGAGATGCATGATTTGGTACACAGATAATTTACTTTCTCCTATGCAACTGATAAATTAGCAAAATTAGCAAAAACAACAGTTAATATGCTGTTCCAGAGAGAGATGGGTGCTGTTCCTGCTGGTCTGCTGCATGGTCTTGCAAAGCCTTGATGCTGCTTGGAACAAAAAGGCAGCTGAGGCTTTGGATTGGATTGTTCCTGTGCATTTTATCCCTGTGACAGGAGAAGAGACATCTAGGGTGCTCACGAAGGACGAACTCAGCTAAACATGGCTGAACACGGGTTAGAGATGCTATAATGGCCTACCTTGGGGCAATATTTCTCCATCCTTTTTGCATCTTCAGATTGGCACCCCACAACTTTTTTTAAGGTGATATGAGCCATCTTGGGTTAGAGGCTCCCGAGGAAACTTTTGCAGGACCCTATAGAGGAATTTGTTCAAAATGGCTGATTTCACTTGCAATTGAATGCTTACCTTGTTGCAGGTTCGTAGAGCAACAGCAAAGGCAATAGCACTTAGACCAGTGATGGCAAACCTTTAAGAGACCGAGTGCCCAAACTGCAACCCAAAACCCACTTATGCATCGTCGAGTGCCGGGTGGGTGTGGCCCATTGGGTGGGTGTGGCCCATTGGGTGGGCGTGGCTGAGGTCGTAACGGCAGACTGGGTGGGACTAAAAAGTTCAATCAATTCCAACTTGCAAGAACTTTTTTTTTCCCGCGAGAAGTTAAAATTGACTGATTGAACTTTTTTTTTTTTTGCACATGGAGGCGGAGGCCTAAAATGAAAAGGTTTTATAAAACCCAGCTGAAGGCCTAGGACTGGGGCGACGGTGCGCGTGCCCACAGAGAGGGCTCTGAGTGCCGCCTCTGGCACCCGTGCCATAGGTTCGCCACCACTGACTTAGACCTATATATTACTTCATAGTGCTTTACAGCCCTCTTTAAGTTTAGAGTCAGCATATTGCCTCCAACAATCTGGGTCCTCATTTTACCAACCTCGGAAGGATGGAAGGCTGAGTCAACCTTGAGCCAGTCAGGATCAAACTGCTGGTGGTGAGCAACGAGTTAGCCTGCAAAACTGCTTCCTAACCACTGCACCACCATGGCTCTTAGACTTAGAGGGAGTCTTCTCCAGTTATCTGGGAATGGTTTGAACCTGTTGAACCTGGAGAAGTGGCCAGGATCTTTAGGACTGTGAGCTGAGTCATAAGCTCCTTAGATCCCTGCCCCTCCTGGCTTGTGATAGTGGCCCATGTAGTGTCATAGGACTGGGTCCTAGAAGTGATGAATTCTGAGTAGGGGAGTTGTTCCTTTATTTCTTAAGGAGGCCTTGTTCAGATCCTCCTCAAGAAGCCATCACTAGATCCCTGAATACTGGGCTGTTTTTGCCCAGCATCCCACCTCTTTTTGGGAAGGCATTGAGAAGGTGGTTATGCAGCAATTTCAGAAGATCCTGATGAAGCAGATTATCTGGATCCTTTTCAGTTAGGTTTCAGAATTGGATATGGAATAGAAGTCACACTTTTGTGTGATATCTGGCATAGGCAAAATGGTGGTAGTGCATCCATCCTTACTTACCTACTTCACCCCTCGACAGCTTTCAGTTCTGGATCAACTCAAGAGGATCCTTCTGGATCAACTCAAGAGGATTAGGGCTGGAGTAGCATGATGTTGTGCTGGTTCACTTCTTTTTTCTGGGGTTGATTCCAGTTGGTGATGATTAGGGAGGAAGGATCCTACCCTGGTACCTACCCTGTGTGGTGCCACAGAAGTTGGTGCTCTCTCTTATTGAACATCTACATAAGATTACTTGCCATAAGATGAAATGTCATCAGTATTCTGAGGATATTCCTTTGGTCACTTGGGGAAAAGTTGGAGAGAAAGAATTGCTGTGATAAAGAAGTTATTTTTATTCAGTGCTAGAAAAGAACTGTACTTACACCTGCTTTGTTAGAGGGAGTTCCCCAGATGTTTATCTAATACTAGAGTCTAATGGATTCAGTCCAAAAATGTGTGATAAGGATCTATGTAGCACTAGATTCTTAAAACAGAGCATTAGGGAAGAAAAAAAGAATTTCTGAAGAAATAATCAGGGACTCTTGTTAATATTTGAAATGTATTAATTTTCTAATCTTTTTGTTGCCATCTACTTTAAAAAAATGCTTTAACATACAATTATAGCCGGAAAAAACCCAAAGAACTATAAAGAAAAGAGAAAAGAGACCCTCAATTTAAAGACTGATCAATTATTTGGGAATCAAATAATCAGTTCCAAGAACCTTTCTGGGGTATTATTACATAAGTTCAAAGCTTAGTCTTAGCTTGGGAAAGCTCAACAAAAGAATAAGTTTTTGATCCAGATTTTGTTCCTACTGCTTTTTTGTTGACAAGAAAGCTTCTGTTGATGGAAAGTGGTGCTAAACCTAAAACTGTATTATTTTGGCATGTTTGACAGACCAAATTATCATACATTTTTATACACATCTTTAGAACAAGACCCTACAATTATTGATGTATCTGGACTGATTTTTGAGACATTCTGTAAGAAAGCATGAGCATCTCTGTAAACCAGAAAACATCACTGGCTTGCTATCAATGTCCAATATTTTTCCACTTTAAAATTGAAAATAAGCTATTCTGAACCAGTTTTTAAAATCAGAAAAAGGTCCAATTTATAAATAAAAATAGATCTATTGAAATTTATGTCCAGTTCATTCATAATTCTTTACTTTGTACCAGCTTTTTTGTAATCTTAATACTTAAAATGTTCCCAAGTGACTTGCTGTTAAATTTAGAAATAATAATAATAATAATAATAATAATAATAATAATAATAATAATAATAATAATAATAATAATAATAATAATAATAATAATAATAATAATACAAAAAGTTGGAAGGGACCCTGGAGGTCATTTAGTCCAACCCCCTACTCAGGCAGGAAACCCTATACTGTTTAGACAAATGGTTGTCCAGTCTCTTCTTAAAAACTTCCAGTGTTGGAGCATTCACAATTTCTGGAGGCAGGTTGTTCCACTGATTAATTGTTCTAAATGTCAGGAAATTTCTCCTTAGTTCTAGATTATAGCTGTTACCTGTTCTTTTGTTGAAGAGGGGGCACTGGTGGCCATCCCTCTCACTTATCAGTTGGCAGTACTTGTAATTGGCTATTTGTATAACCTTTGCTCAGCTGCCCCACACTAAGAACCTCTCCTCAAATTATCCTTATCAACAAAATAAACATGAGACTTCAGGCCAGTAATAAGAATTCATATTGTAGTTTTTAGGCATCAGTCACTTCCTTGGAAACAAGAAGTAGGAAGAGATAGCTTCAAAGGAAGGAGTGATGTTGCTACAAGAACTCAGAGGATAGACTTAATTAATGAATAAAACAATGAGAATGAGAAATACAGACTTAAACTCCCAGCAGCAAAAAATGAGTTATGTAAGCATTGCCACACAAACATGCTTGAATACTATTAACAAAACTGCAGGCATTTATTTTTTACGAAACTGAATTTACATTGTTGACAATGAAACCTTAATTTACACTGTACCACTGAAGTGTTTAAATACCTTGAATTTATAGCATCTGTAAATATTTCCTGATATGTGATTCAACTGAGTTCTTTTAGCGGTTGTTGCAAATAGTGAATGCATTCTTAAGCCACTTACCAAGGAACAAACCCCATTATAGCATTCCAATCTCTCACTTAGACATAAATAGGATTACATCATAAATTCCTCAGTTATATGGGAAAAACTGTACTATGGTATATAATATTTGGTACTCACTTTAAAGCTTTTCCATTAATTACACCAACCTTTCATTTTGGTACACAAGATGGTCTTTCAATCTTGTTGAGTGTTTCCTGCTTCTTCCTTCATTTTTTGTCTTTAAAAACATGCATTTCGAAGTTGCCCTTTCTGGCTATTTCCTATTATTTCAGGATGTTATATTTCAGTACTTAGTTCTTTTCTAGTTGCCCTTGGATTTTGTTTAGATCTATTGTTGCTAAGTATTTTTCTAGCCCAAAAGACCTAGGACAATCATACCAACGATTTACTAGGATCTTTTACTAATCATTCTATTGTAATAGGAAGTTCTGTTGGCAGGTGTGATCATTTATCAGAGTTACCACCAATTTCCTCACTATTGCCACACCAAATCGTAATGGTCTGATCAGAATTTTCCACAAACTTTCCTTGGCAAGCAAAACACATATTCAGGTAGTCCTTGACTTATGACCACAAATGAGCCCAAAATTTCCATTGCTAAGCAAGACAGTTGTTAAGTGAATTTTGTCCCATTTTATGATTTTTTTTGCCACAGTTGTTAAGTGAATCACGGCAGTTGTTAAGTTAGTAACAAGGTTATTAAGTGAATCTGGTCTTCCTATTGACTTTGCGTGTCAGAAGGATGCAACAGGTGATCACATGACCTTGGGACACTGCAACCATCAGAAATATGAGTCAGTTCCCAAGCATCTGAATTTTAATCATGTGACCAGGATGCCGCAATGGTCGTAAGTATGAAAAATGGTCATGTCACTTTTTTTCAGTGCCGCTGAAACTTTGAACATCACTAAATTAACTTTTGTAAGTCAAGGACTACCTGTACTTTCAAACATTACATTCAAACGTTATATGCACACAAGTGCTGCTTGTGTGGTGGAAGCTGCCTGTTTTACAACTGTGAAGTGATTAATACTAATTTAAATCAACATGCAGTTAGAGCAGTCGATTTCAAGAACAATACTTCTGGCATGACTGGAACATTTCAACCGACTCTCTAGTGTACAACACTATAAAAGTTGCCTGTTTTTCTCCTGGGAACTTACAGCAGGCTCCCAAAATTTTGTACTGTACTGTTCACCTCTAACACTGCATGCTCATTGCTCCCGCTGTCATTCTGAATCATTTGGGCACCAGAACCAGTTGTTCCCATTAGAAGCATCTCCATTCCAGTTTTCTTTGTGTAATATGGATTATAAACTAAGTTATAAATAACTATTTTATAGCAGTATCCCATGAGTTATTTTTCATTTAGGAAAAGTTTTAATGAAAAAATATCTCATGAGAATGAACTTTGTCATTTCTTGATAGGGTGAAAGCTCATCAAGATACCTGTCGTAGTCTATAAAAACCTGAATAGAGAAAAAAACATTTGGCCATTAGGTAAGGGGAGAAAGGAATATGTTGATTAATATGCAAGAAATAATATGCATGTTTCAATTACAAATGGCTTTTTCAGATGATATAATTATTGGTACCATGAGAAGTTATTTGAATTATTGAATAATTCAATGAATTATTTAAAAACAGGTTTTAAAAAGTGCTCCCTTTTTGTTTTATATATATCTCAGGGGGGATCTTTCATTGAGCTTTCTTTCATCGACAACCCCCAAACCTGAATGCCCTATGCTTCAGATACACCCCACTGTATCCAGATGTACTGGCAGCAGTACATTTGTTCAAAAGGGCTTATCCATCCTTTCACAGATGCAGCGTTATGATTTAACCCAAATGATTCAAGTTTGACTTATCTAATGTTTCCAAGACAAAATAGATCTTTTTTTAATTCTTAATGCAGTTGCCGGAAAGATACATTCTCTTTCTGTGTATAAATAATGACATGTTCAGCACATGAGGTATACCCACTCCCCAGTTCCTCCAATGTTGTAGCAAAGAAGATTATAAAATCAACATCCCATTTAAAAAAAAATATTTTGAATGCACTGTTAATATAAATTTCTTTTGATGTTATGAGATGCCGTTCGCAGGTCCTCTTTCTTCTTTTATCCTGTGTTCAGTCTGATTTAGATTTTCCTTTTCCTTCTTCTATACCTGATCACAACAGAAAAACAGCTTTTGAAATGCTTGTGTTAACAAGAAAGTGAATATTCTTATTTTTCTTCTGCATAAATTGTTTTTTAATTTACTGGTCTTCCCAATAGATGAGGAGAGCTGTTAATTTATAGTAAACAAAAATCAGGAGGAGTCTGATAGTTCATTTAGAGTAACATATTTTATTAATATGTTACGTACATGTATACATAACCTGAACTAGACTGTTGTTTCTATGTGTCATATAATATATGTGGGTATATGCATAATTCTGTATTCATTTATTTATTTTTGTCATATTTATGTAGTATATATTGGAGTTGGTGATCCTTTGAGAGCTGTATGCAGTGAAATTTCATTTTAATGTATGCCGATTAGTGTACATTCTAAGTGACAATAAAGTTATTATTCTATTCTATTCTATTCTATTCTATTCTATTCTATTCTATTCTATTCTATTCTACTCTACTCTACTCTACTCTACTCTACTCTACTCTACTCTACTCTAAAAAGCATAAACTTTTTACAGCTCACTTCATTGAATCAAGTTGTTGATCTGAAAAGTTACCTACTAAGGTTCTGATTTTTGTACAATACATGAAAATAAGCTTTGGAATGAGGATGAAGGTTTGTTCTCTGAGCTTGTGGTTTGGTTTCTGAATGTTTTGTTATCAGGCTAGGTAACATCGTCAGCAGAGTTTAGGGGATGTCAGTGTTCTTCTGTTTATAAGGGTTTGAGGTATAGGTGTGACAAGTGAGGGTCTTGTGATGAGTCAGGTCTCCTGAAGATGTTACCTAGCCTGGTAATGAAACATTCAGAAACCAACCCACAAGCTTGGAGAACAAACTTTCACCCTCATTCTACACCCGAGCTACAGATATTGGCCACTATTGCAAGCGTTGGAATGTTAACAAAATATAAAGCTTCCAACCAAATACAAAATCTAACTATACATTTTGAAGTACAATGGTAAGACTTAGAGTGGTTCATTTGTGAATAAGCTACATTTTATTCAGATTTTAAAAATTAACAATGTATTTTTTCTAAAAAGTAAAAAAAAAATTTTTTTTTTTGATATCATACAATTCACAAATGATAGGTACGTTTTCTGTTATTGTTTTACGTTAGAATACTGCAACATACTTTTCTCTGCGAATAAACATTCAGCAAGTAGTTGATACAGTTAAATCCTTGATCCGAATAGTCCTTCATTTCAGGGCTTCTTGCTAACTCTAGAAATGTTTATTCAGGAGGCTTTCTCTAAAATAAATATGTATAGAAATGCAGCTATGGTACAAAGCCCAATTTATTTTAATACTGCTATTCTTTTTTTTTCTTTTCTTTTTTTGTATAATTATATTGAGTTGAAAAAATGATCATCTAGAGGCTGCTATTTTTATAGTATAAAAGGAGATGTGACCCTTTCTTTAACCTTTTAATTGCTAGGTGTGGAGAGCTGGCTACCTTAAAATTCTAAGAAACTATGGCCTCTTTTCAAAGATATTCATATTCTGCTTTTGATTATAGCAGGCGTGCAAGGGAACCTAATAGTAATGAAATACATAATAAGGAAACAATTGAGGTTGGTTAAAACCAATAGTTTAAATACAGTGAGCTGTGTATTGCTGACAAATTCAAAACAATCAAATTGCAATCAAAGGTTTAAGAAAACAAACAATGGCATGGCTCTAGAAAGGCTTTTTGGCTTTGGATACTACACTGGTGCCAATTTCTGGTCTTCTGTTTCCTTTGCTGCTGGAGGAACATTTTCCACTGAGTGGTTTAAATATCTACAATGTTATTGCCTTTTATAAAAAGGTCATCTAAGCTTTGTTGAAAAATATTTCATTGCTGATGGATCCAATGTTCAAAATCCTAGCATCTAGGCTTGTGAATCAAATCTGGCCTGGAGAATAGGCTTTCTTTCTTTTCTTTTTGCTCATGTTAGTGGTTTACCTTGGAAAAATCAACTGCAATTTATTTATTCTGTTCTGGTATTTAAACATAACTCTTGAAAAAGAAAAAAATATGTTCAGATTAAGAATTTTCATTTGTAATTCCTATTTTTGCCATCTCGTTTCCTGCATCTGGCATGTTCACACTGCATTATTTTGAGATATGTCAGGAACTCACAAACTATTTTAAAAAAACTCTCTGACTTGTGTATATTTCTGAACCTTCTTTCTGTACGATCTGCAAGAAGATATTGATGAATTTTTTTCCAAATATTTTACATCATCCCTCAATATTTTCATCATCCTCCACAGTTAATACAGTTAATACAAAGTCAATACATTTAAGCAGTGAGTGAATTCATGGGCACATCCATGTCATTTTCTTAGCAACAATAAAGAGGTTGTTTGCTTCTGCCTTTCTCTTGCATACTCAGATGAGTTATTCCCTACTACTTTATGGAAGTCTTCTATCAATCATGTTTACCTTCTTAAACCCAGCAAGATTCTGCCACCTACTGAGAGACTTTGCTACCTCTTTTATAATTACAATCAACCAAAATAAACCAATGTTTATATTTGCTCTTGAGATCTTCAGAACACGCTTAAATGGCTTCAGATATGCTACTCCTGTTCTATTTTATGGGTGGGATGGGGTGAGTATGACTTTGTTGTATAAATCCAGGGGAACTGGTTGAGTATTGATTAAATCCAGTAAAAATGTTAATTCAATAATTAGATTTAGTATTTCTATAAGCACAGCCAGTATCAGCTAAGATATCAACAGAAGGGGAAAAAGGGACAGGAAAGAAGCAAAAAAAGTCTAATCAGGCAGATGCTTTTGGCTATGAGCTAGCACTAATGATCACTTTTGCTGTCCAATCCTGTTTGTAATAATATTACATGAAATAATTATTATATTTACATTTTAAGAAATAATGGAGTTCTTTGTAAAAATATTTCAACAATAATAGTAAAAGTATGATATATAATAAAAGTAACTAAAGTATAATTTTGTATTCAAAAAAGTTTCTCAATCTGATACTCACATTTTTGTGTATCCCATATGCAGTTGTTTAGTATTTCACCCAGCAAGTAAAACATGCTTATTACTACAGTTACAGTGGCAAAGAAGACAATTTTAGCAGTTGTACCAAGATACTGCAGGAGAGGATATACCCAAACCCCAGTCACATGATATATCCAACAGACCCTAAGAAAAAAACACATATAAAAATACTATTAATAATGATGTATTCAATAAAAACACAATAAATATTGACTTGTTTTCCTAAGGGCTCAGTTTAATGCATGATTGCTCACACAATGGGGTTTACTCCCAATTAAATTAGTATAGGATTACAGCCTTCATAGATCCTACCCTGAGTAGGAGACAATAGTTTTCTTCCTCCACGGAAAGATCCATCCATCAGAGCAGAAATCTCTCTAGACCTAACCAATTCTATGCAGCAACTGTAATACTATTTGATTTCCAATCAATATATTTAACATTACTACAATCAAAGCAACAAAAAATGAGGTATCCGTAGAAACCAAGGAAGATAATCTCAACAGAGATAGGTTTGATTCATTAGCAAAATAGCAAGGAGAAAAACATAAGTATAGAACAAATATATAATATATGGCCCAGACACCTCCCTAATACAGTGGAGTATAAGAAGGGGAAGAGAAACAGCACAATTAGATTCAAAGATTCTGTTTAAAGCCACTCTCAATAAATGTAGTTTTAGCCTTTCCGTGGAATTGATTCTTGATAGTCTGGTGGGGCTGACAGCATATTCAAAGTTGTTGTCTATAACAGGCATGTGCAACACTGATATATTCAGATTTGAAGTCCAAAAAGTGTGTGGGTGCTTGTGTAACACCTGTCTGCAATTCCTTAAAGCAGCTGCATTTTTTTTCTCAGCACTGAGCTCTGAGAAAAGCTATCTGATTTCAGAGACTGCAAGTATTATATGTGACTTCCCTCGGGCTCTAAAACCCATTTTTGCCTTTGAAGCCAAAGCACTGCACAGATCTGTGATTTCTTTCTTTCTCTTTCTATCCATGCATCCATGCTTCATTCAACAGGAAGGACTGAACTTATTTACGTAAGCTCATTAGAATTTCGATAATCTTTACTTCTTTACTGAAAAAAAGTTAGGAAGCCATAACAAAAGAATTCAAGCAACTAAAACAAACCCTATAGATAGAAACAATATTAGCAATAGCACTTAGACTTATATATTTCTCCACAGTGCTTCACAGCATTCTCTGAGCAGTTTACACTGTCATGATATTGCCCCCAACGATCTGGGTCTTCATTTTACTGACCTCGGAAGGATGAAAGTCTGAGTCAACCTTGAGCTGGTCAGGGTCAAACTCCTGGCTGTGGGCAGAGTTATCCTGAAATACTGCATTTTAACCATTGCACCACCATACATAACTTTTTGCATCTTTTTTCCCCCTGCCTGATCCTCTCTTTTGTGTAACAGGATCACTTCACAAAAAGTTCATAATGAGAAAATAAATCTGGAAATCAGTCTGAACCTGTATAGAATGGCCTATTTTTTATTGTATTTAGGCTATACACCAGTATGCAATTGGTCAGGGTAGCTCTGTTGTTTAAAAAACAAGTTTGGAATTTCACATTCACAACTTTTGGATTAGACAACACAGATATAAGTGAACAGTTAGCTAGACCAAATTTAAGGTGAAGCAGTACAGGATTAATCCTAGAGCTTTTGAACTCTATAATCTATGTCCTTGAATAAATTGCCACTGTTCGTTGCCCTCAAAGCAACATTACAAATAAATGAAAGATCATATTAACAATGAAAAAATAACTGACAAATTCTACGTCAAATATAAAGACAGAACTATCTATGACTAACCAGTTAAACCAGCCAAGGTTTGTTTAACACATTATAATTGGTCTCATTATCTTTCTCTTCTCTGGAAGAGTGGCATTACCAATATTCTTGCAATGTCTACGTAGGGAATTTCAAAAAGTAGTACTGCTGTCATGGAAACATTACCTGATGGCCTCTGTTGTGGAGTTCTTTCCTCCTTGAATGCATGCTAACTCAATATTGCACAATAATGGCCTGATCAACCTTAGGCATAAAGCTTCCATACAAGATTATTTGTTATTAACTCTAATGAATGCCTTCAACAGTACAATTGTTGTACTGCTTATTATTAGATAAGCAGAAGGGAACATGCATTAAAATTCATTTTAGAGTCCCATTTTATTGAGTCCTTACCATTTCCCAATCTTATAAAATAATAGACAATTTAATATTGAATATGCCTGGAAAAAAGAAAAGTCTGAATTTCTGGCCAAGGTAAGCAAAGAGGAAAGAGGAAAAAGAAAAATAATTTAAATGCACATATCTCACCTCTAATATGGGAACACAGAATAAAATTCTTGTTTCTCTGCAAGAATTAGAAACCATGGCAATTTCAACTTTTGTTTATAGACTAACAACATTACAGACATACTAACAGTGCAAACTGTTAGATATTCAAGAAATCTACTTTTCCACTGGATTATCCCCTGATTTGTGAACTAGTCATGGCCTAAAAAAGAAATGCTTTTGACAAGTAAGGCAACAAAACTCACCTCTTGAAATATTATGACTTCAGAATCTGAAAGAGTATTATAGCCCTAGATTACTATGAGGGCTTATTAGACTTCTTACAGAACTGATTTGGTTTTGGGTAGAATAGGACAAAATTGTGATTTGCATTATTTATACTTCTCCTTCCTGAGTCTATTGATCATCCTTCTTCCAAGGAAAGCTTCCTTCCTTCCTTCCTTCCTTCCTTCCTTCCTTCCTTCCTTCCTTCCTTCCTTCCTTCCTTCCTTCAATCATTCAATTTGCATCTATTAGCCTGAAACTGGGCAATAAATCTCCTCATAAGGCACAATTCTGCCTCCATGTCAGAAATGAAAAATGCAACACTTAACACTCTCATTTAAAAATTAGGAGGGTTTTTTTGCATCTATTTTCTGATGATTTCATTCCTTCAGAAAACCTTACAAAGGTTACAGTTTGTACTTTTCCTATTTTAATCAATACAGGACATCAAAGCTTTGGGTTTCTTAATTCTGTTTCAGATTCAGATACAAGCTTGAATTGGGCAATGTTTCATTTGCTTTGAGTTAAAGCACCCTTCTACATAAATCCTCACATTGAGACCCAAGCTAAATCTTGTTTTACTTGAACACACTTCACTTTTGTGAAACTGAACAGTGAAAATTGATGGGAGAAAACAGAATACTTATTTTTAATTCTGTTGGTTAGAAAAAGAAAGGGGCATAGAACAAATTCTTAAATTATGTCTTATGGGAGGGGGGAAGTCCCTAAAAATATAAGCCATATAGTATCATAAAGAACACAGTGTGAAACTTTTCATCAAATCCTGCTTGTGAAGTTGGTAAGACTAAGATATCAGTGATTAGGTTTCACAATGTGAAAATGCATTTCTTACCATAATATATAGCAAACTGAAAAAGTACACACGGCAATCAGTCCATAGATCCTGCTGGGATATTCATGATGGGTCGTTCTCATCTCAATTAATATAAAGGGTAACACAGTTGTATGCTACAATGAAAGTAAGATAGAAAACAAATCATACAAGCGTTTTCTATTAATTTATTTATTAAGCAATGTATTAAATTAGCAATAATCATTAGCTCTCTCAAGAACATTCCAGTGATTCCTTTAATTCCAGCCATTCATTTCATCTATTTTTTTTATCCTTGTTGAACTTCCTTCAACTTTGCCAAGCACTGTATTCCATTATCTATTCCCATCAACTTTCCAAAGTATATTAGTTCTTCTGTGCTGATCATTTGGCCTTCTTGAAATTAATTACTGTATCTTCGTTTTCTTGCTCTTTCTCAATGTCCATAGCAGAATTGCTCACCAGCTCTCAAAAGTGCTGGTGGTAACAATGTAATAATTAACATAAGTTGAAGAACAAATAATGTTTCTATTTTATATACAGTTTCACAACCACTAGATTTTTGTAAAGATTGAACAGAATGTTTCACAGTGTGATCTGTCAATTATTATATACAGGAGCATTAGGTTTTAAGTGGTACTATTTAGACTCATAGTTAACAACCAAATAAAGATCAGTATAAATGCAGATTCAGCTGCAACAATTACAGCATACCGAAACAATAAAAACAAACTTACTGAAAAGAAAAGATAGTAAGCAAGAAACAAAGGGCTACTATTGTTCCAAGTGCATAAGAATCTTACGTAGATATCCCAGTAAATTAAGCATATATGGAATCAGAGGAAAGGAGCCCTCTGGATCATTGGTAGCTGATTAAAAAAGAAGAAGCAGGTGGTGAACATCAATGGAGAGCTTTCAAAAGTAACATATGAGGTTAAAAAGAATCTCCCAAGAATCTGTTTCAGAACTGATGCTTTCTAATACATTTAAAATGGAACTGGAATTAACAATAAAGCATTGGATATTTAAAACAAACAAACAAAAAGCAATGAAGAACTTCAGAAAATTTACTTTAAACTGGCATTGTAATCTAAGTTATATTTCAATATGCAAGCAATGGGTATTATGACAACACTGCCCCCTCCCCAACTGTTCAGTGAAAAGACATAAGCTGGAGTTTGGCAATTACAAGTTTCACATTGAGGATTAACAGGGAATTAAAATAATACTGCCAATATCATTTTTTAAACAAATCTATGGTGTGAGCACACTTGAAGTATTGTGTGAAAAATGTTACTTGTAGAGGTAGAAAAGTTGCAGAAAAAAATATCAAAATGTTTTCTCTATGATGAATGACAATATTTGTGATTTTATAGCTTAGGGGAAAAGGTGAGAATATGGCAGAAATGTATAAATACAATATGCATCTGGAGAAATTGAATAGACAGATCTATACCTTTCTCATATAATACTAAAATCCAAATTCATTCTATTAGCTAATGATAGATATTCAGAACAGAAGTATTTTTCTTATAGGAGACAGTTAATGTGATTTGTCAATGAAAGATATCATTACAGGCAGTATTTGGATAGGATAAAAGATGGTAAGACATACTCATAAAGGATAAAGCTATCTACAGATATTACTGATGTCTCGATCTTTTATAATAATTATACAAATATTTGTTTCTAATGAGAATATTAAGTACATTTAATTTCTATTTATGCTTCAAAAACCCAGGAATCCGTAAAGTGTTTTAAGATTCATGCAATATAAGCTATAAAACATTTTATTGAATTATTTTGCTTGATTGGGGAAGTCATTATTCCTTTGTTATTTCTACTAACAAAATTTTCATTATTCTAAATGGCTCCTGTTACTAATAAATCAGAAATGGAACAGGTCTACAATCCATTCACAACAATTTTCTTCAGGTGTCTTTTTCTAATTGATAGATAGTGATATAATTCAGAATGCTGCATATAATTCCTGATGCTATCCTAGCTGCTACACTAGTTGGGTAAGCAGAGAATGAAGCAGTTCACAATTCATCTACTATCACTTCCTATACTTACATTAATAGACTTTTTTCATCAGCTGATAACCAAATATTGTAATAATCAACAGCAGACCAACTGTAGGTTAGTCTGCTTCAGAGTGACATATGAAAGTTTGATTATGAGGAGCAGGAAGAAATCCAGTTTGTATACTTTCTTTAATGGATACAATTATCAGTACAAAATTAAAATTCCACATTATAAACTGGGTAGTCAGGTTCCTAAAAAAAAAAAAAAACCTCTGAAAGAGAACTCTGTTAAATATAAATACACCATCTGAGAATGGACTCTAATCACACAGGAATATCCATCACCCTGACCTAATGGACCACCACTTAAGTATGAACCGGCAGTGTGCTGCCGCTCCCAAAAATGCCAGTGCAGTTCTAGGATGCATCAACAAAGAGATAGCATCAAGTTTGCAAGAAGTGATAGTACTGCTCAATACTGTATCAGTGAGGTCACACTTGGAATACAGAGTCCAGTTCTGATTGGCCCAATACAAAAAAGAAGCCGAGGCCCCAGAAAGAGTGCAGAGAAGAGCAACGAAGATAATAAGGGTTCTGGAAGTTAAATCGTATGACGAATGGTCAAGAGAACAAAGTAGCCTATAGCACAGAAAGTTTAAGGGTGACATGATAGCACTCTTTCAGTATTTCAGGGGCTGTCACAGAGAAGAGGGGTCAACCTACTCTCCAAAGCACCTGAAGGTAAGACAAGAAATAATGGTCGCAAGTTCATTAAGGAGAGATCCAATCTATAACAAGGGGGAAATTTCCTGTCAGTGAGAACAATTAATGGAATGAGTTGCCTCAGGTTGTGGGTGCTCCATCACTGGAGATTTTCAAGAAGAGATTGGACAACCATTTGTTTAGAATGGTATAAGATTTCCTGCTTGAGCAGGAGGTTGGACTAGAAGACCTCCAAGGTTCCTTTCAATCCTATTCCGTATTGACGTTCTGGACACCTACTAGTCACTCCTGCCCTCATCCTTTGTCAATGTTCAGCAACCTCTCAAACTTTTTACTCGTGCTTTTTACTGCCTGTCCCAAGTTCAAGCATTTGTCCAGGAAACAGCATATCCTCCAAAATAGCCAAGTTTTGACTTTTACAATGATGCATGCTGCAAATTGTTTTGAATACATAACAGAGGTTTAAATATGAAAAAGTGTAAACGAATGTCACCAACCAGAATTCCTGTCTTCCAGATCTCAAGATAAATTACATTATAAATTGCCACGTTTTGTTCAACTCTCATCCAGTCTCCACCCCACTTGATACATATCTAGAAGTAACCCATGGCTTCAGGTGTTCCAAGTTTCAATTTCTAAAGTGCATAACATTTATTTTATGAGCAATCAAATGAAACAGAAATGTCAGAGTGAAAAAAGAATGAAAAATGAAAGGTTTTGTGCTTAATAAAGAGTCATTCCAGTGCTTCTCTTCTTAAGAATAACTACCAATTGATGGAAAATGCAAGTGGGAGGGGCCCTCTTCTTGCTACCTGTGGATAGATTTTCCTTTGCGAGACTAGATATTCCTTTGATCTGAACTTGTTTCACAGTATATTTTTGTTGTTTTATGAGGCATCTTCATTCTAGAAAGCAGCCCTTTTATGCTATTTTAATTTGCTTAAGTTCAACGAATGCTATTGTAGCTCATAAGTAAAAACATGCAATGATCACTATATACAATAAAGCCCGCTACAGCGACATAATTATATCTATGCACTGAACTTTTAAAAGCAAAATTATTTTTGACTTTTGACTTTTGAATGTGGCTACAGTACTGCCTCAGGCAAATGCTAGATGAAGCTACACTGCCAAGCATGCACCAGTATAATTAATCAAATATATTGCCTCCAAGAGGTTATCGATTTCTGGCCATGACACATTTTCCTTATGAGGTGGCCGCAGTGTTGGTGTCTCAAATATGCTGGCATGCATTTTTCAGTGACTAAGCCTTAATCCATCTTCCTGGCTCCTTGCCACTGGCGCACTGACATCTGCAACTACTCATGTCTGACAGCCTCATGTATGAACTATGTGGCTTCAGAGTTGGACGAAATTAGTACAGGAGTTTTTCAGTATACTCTGAGCATAATCAAAAGCAGATAAGTAAGGGGACCAATTTTCAGAGGATAACATACCTATTGCAAATATCATTAGGTAAAATTATATACACTGTACATACTATCTTATGGTAAGATTGCAGCAACATGAGGTATATTCATTCAAAGAATTAAATGTTAATATTTTGTACGATGCTAATTATTATTATTTAGCGTTTTATGAGAACGTGACAAAAGAGAAGCAAATATATGCAAAGCTAATATAATATACGGGCAGAATCACAAGCCTGGGACAGTGTGTTAAACAAACCACAATAAAAATATTGTTACATTATTAACATTAATAATTCTATCTGCCCCTTCCCCATGTTACGTATTGTTAGGTTATATACAGTATACTGTACCACCATGTGTCATATATATATACAGTACGTAAGATATTAAAAAAACTCCAACATTTTTGTGAAGCTTCTCGATGCTTATTTCTAATAGTTCTCCTATGAAATAAAGAAAATGATTTTTTTTATTTGACAGATGAAGATCCTGAGAAGAACAGATGGGCAGTCAAGCACCATATCTAAGTAGCTTACACAAATTCTCAAATGATGACCATTTTTTGTCCAGCTAGAACTTTTTAAAAATACTTCTGGAGTAAAGCGTTATCATGTATCTTCAGTTCTTTTGGGGGGGCATTTGATCTAACCCCTCCATCAGTAGGATTTTGGCCCTGTTATTTTTTATATACATTCACTTGGGTTGTATACCAAAAAATGTTTTTGGGGGTTTCCATTACCTTTAAAGACTGATGAGAATAATTCTGCCTCTTTTTCTCAGTCCCACCAATATTTACAAAACAAAGAACTTTGCCAAATGTTTAACATTGCTCATAATATGAGACACTTGGGAGATATTTGTGAAGGCTTAAATTAAATGTTTTCCAATAACAACATGAATAATAATGATTATTGGCAGAGCTAATGCAATTTAGTATAAGTATTTGGCCCATAAATGGTTTAGGGTCCCAGTTACTGTAGGATGGTAGAATCGCTTTTGAAGTTAACAAAAGATCCAAATAATAATTCTTCTTCAGTTGCATTTATTTTTATCTATTTGGTATTGAGACGAAAGAAGATACTGGTTTCTGGTTCTACTACTACAGAAAAAAGTACACATCTGAATGCATCAAGGGTAGAAATAAAACTCATAAACATAATCTGCTTTCACTTTTGCCCATAAACAACTACTTCCATTATTGTTAAAGATACATTGACTTACACTGACATGTATATAGCAGGCTTTGTATAGAAAAATTGTTATATTAAACATGATGGGGTGATGTTAATATTTGCTTATCACAGAAATCTTATTGGGGCTCATTTTAGCTTTGTACTTGTTTAGGTTTATTACTATTGTTTTTTTATGACTATACTACAGAGGTTCCCAACCTTTTGGGCACCAGGGACCAGTTACGTAGAGAGGTTTTTCCGCGGACCGGAGGGTGCATGGTTTTGTGTGTTGCCTGCATCCTGCGGATGGGCTTTGCTTGTTTGTGCGGACTGGTTGCTGGCATGCTGTGGCCCGGTACTGGTCCATGGACCGAGGGTTGGGGACCCCTGCTATAATAGATTTAGCTATTATGATATTTCACTTTAATTTAGGCAATTGTTATTCATTATATGTATTGTTGGGCCTGCTATATGTCCAAGTAAAACAGAAAGCAATTAAATTAAAACAGTGAATCTGAGAATTATCCTTCATTATGAACTAATTTTTACCCACAAAAGCAAATAATTAGATTACATAGTTAGGCAACCCATGAACTAGATGTCAAACAAAGTAGATATTTTTTTACTCTTAAAGTACCCTTGCATGTTTTCATAACACTGATATTTATTTTGTATTAAAAAAGAACTGTCAGCACTTTAATTCCATGCAGAGACAAAAAGGCAGAAATAACAGTTGTGCAGATTGCATCACTCTGGGATGTCATGAAGAGGCTTCTGCCACTCCCAAAATGGCATCTACTTCCAGGATGTCCAACCCTCTGTCAAGCCTCTCCTTGATCACATCCAGTAAAGGAGATCCTACAATCTTTGTTCCATTGACAAACTGTTGTTACCATTAGGAAGCTTTTTCTAACATTCAAGTGGCCTTTGGCAAGGCTAATGCAGCATTGTCCTTGCTGACCTTTTCTGCTGACATTTCTTGTGTTCAATAAATTCTGAATGAAGCTACTAAAATAAATTTATTGTCTATTGTCTACTGACCATAGTAACCCCATTCCTAAGGCTGTGCATTTGCACATAAAATTTTGACAGATTTCACTGAAAAACAGCCATAACAATAAAACCTCTTCATATTCTTCCAATTCAGCTTCCTCAATAGGCATATAGATTGAATAAATACGAGAGTAATACAGTCTTGTTTCACTTCTTTTGCTATGTTCTGTTTTGCTATGTTCTATCTGGATTCTGGCTTCCTGACTTATGCATGAGATATTGCATGAGAACAGTGAGTTGTTCTGGAATTCCAATTTTGCTAAGCATGTTCCACAATTTGAAATGGTCAGAACAACCAAAGGTCTTTCTATAATCAATGAAACAACTATTAACTTCTTTCTTATATTCTTTGATTTTTTTTTCAATTATCCAGCAAGCATCAACAATAAAGTTGCCTGTTCCTTGGGTTTTTCTAAAACCAGTTTTAATATCTGGCATTTCCCTTTAATCTATATTTAATGGTACTATGCATTATTTTGCTAGCATGTGTAATTAAGGACATTGTGTGATAGTTTATACACTGTGTTCTCTCTTTTTTTTGGTATTCTTCTGTAGAGACTGACCTCTTCCAGTTCACTGACCACTGTTTCATTTTCCACTTTTACTCCCATAGTTTGCTAACAATTTGTAATGATACTTCTTCTGTTGCTTGCTGTCTATATATATTCTATCTATTCCTGAAGCTTTTTGATTTGGTAATGACTGGAGTATTGATCTAACTTAATCTTTTAATACTAAAAAAGTTCTTGTAAGTATGGAATATCTTCTATAATCCACAATTTTAGTCTACTTTATCATACCTTAACTTGTTCTTCTCTTTCAAATTTCAATCAAACTTTTAGCAATCATTTTATTTTATCATTTTAGCAATCACAGGTTCATCATTTGTACACAATTCTGTTTCAAAATCAGCCTTACAATATTCAACACTGTACATTGTTTTATCTATTCTAAATCTTTCTGATAACTGTAATAAGGAAACCATTGACAGCTATGGCCCTCTGCCATTAGTTGCTCTCTTGATGTTATTTTACATTCCATTTGACAGAATTTTAGCATCTTGCGATATAACCATTTTGGTTTGACTATTATTCCATATTCTCAGTATAATACATTTACCATAATGATTTTTAAAATCTACATTAACCTTGAATTTATTGTACCACAAATTCATGATATATCCATGCCAACCAAATCTCAGGTCATATCCTTCTATCTCTGAAAATCTTCTATTTCTGAAAATCTTCTATCTTCTGAAAATCTTCTATTTCTCAGCAATATCCACTCTTTTATCCAAACCCAAAAAATAAGCTGTAAAATACAATTTCAAATCTTCCAATTTCCTTTGAACCTTGTAACACAGAGGGTTACTAAATTGGTTTATAATTGTTGTGATGAAGTTTGGAAATCATCTTTATATATTTCTTTTATCTTTATTATAGTCTTACTTTTTTTTCTTTCTTCTATCCTTTTTTCTTGTGCTTTTTACTCCTTTCTATTGTCTTTTCTTTCTTTACTTTGTATTAGATTTTACTATTATAATCAAAATTCTTGATAAAAATTATGCATATAATAAAATAAACACCATTTGTATTGCAAAAGTTCCTCAGCTCTTCCTTAGTAGCATGTTGAGTGCCATTTGCCATTATATCATCAATCATTTTATATTTACTGACTGCAGTATTTTCTTGATAAAATACAGGAATAGTTTATCACTGGATTCTTCTGCTCAGTATGAAATTAGGCTTTTGCCACTGTCTCAAAAATGATCATCCATATCTTCCTAGACCATTACTGCCCTGGGTAGAAGTCTGGTTGCTTTAGTTTGAAGCTGGGATGATCTTCACATCTTGTATAAACCTGCTGGGAAAATATACCAGCACCATTCTTCACTCATCTCTCCTAGGAACATCCTCCATCATAATGTGGCAGCATTACAGGACTTGAGATCATCAAACATCATGCCAATTTATTCATTTGTTTAATAAATCTAAGCTTCCTAGATTCACACAGCCTCAAAACTAAGTCAAATAAGCCAAGCAGTGACTTAGCACAATACCCAAATCTCTGGTACAAATGTTAGTATATAAGGAATGAAGAATTGGAGAGATTAAATGCAGAGTCAGATGTTTAAATGACACAATGTGCATTTGGATTTTATAAGCCACTCAGAATCTATTTATTTTATAAATAAATATAATTTAGGGTTTGTTGCTACTAAGATTTGTACACAACGTGTGTTTGCAAGACATTTTACCATTAACAAAGCATGAACAGATGGTTTGGAAGTTAAACGAGTACTGTTCAGGGCAGGAGCCTGCAGAGACAAAATAAGCAACAGGACACTATATCTACTAACAAAGCAGAGGCATCAGAAGAATTATAGGCTTTTTTCAAAATGACAAAAACAGTATGATGTTGTAAGTATCATCCTTTTGTATATGATTTGTGAAATGTGCTTATTAGTGCAACAAAACTACATCTGAGTTTCTAGATGTGATATCTTGAATATTTATACTTTTTAGATCAGTTGCTACAGAGTACGCAGAATAAGGAACTGGTGATTCAGGTTTAGGGGCTTCCAATATAATGATTCAAAATTGCCAAAAATGTATTCATTATTTGAAGAAACACTGTATTTCCTCTTTCTAAAGCTATATATAGTTCAGACCATAAAACAGCTACTTGAGGTTGATTTTATGATAATGTGGTCTCTGTCTAATGTGAAGCAATCAAAAATCATCATAAGGTGAATTGAGGACAACCTTTTTGGAAATGCATATGGTATGCCACGTTTTTCATTCCAAAGAACCAAACACAGCAGAAAGCATAACAGTTTAGGATCATTAGACTCTGACAATCAACAACAGAATTTCTGTAGAAGGAAATATGAAAAAAAATTCCCCCCTTTAACTATTAGGACTTGTATTAGGTAAGTACCTGTCAGTAATTAGTCATCAGATTGAATGTAAAATTACTACCTTGTAATTTTGTTCAGGTTTCTCAAAGAAGAAAATATACAGAAGTAAGAGATTGGATGCTGGCAGGAATGGCAAAGAAGTGGTGGGAAGAAGGAAGATTATTAGAACATTCCTGAGTTTGTCCCATAGCCTCATAACTCTCCACCTCCATATTCACAGGTGCAGATGACTGAACAAAGCAGTAATTCTGATTTGGCTTCATCTGGATTTCACATTCCTTTGAGCTCAGCCCCATGTGATCTCATCTCTCTAGCCGTATAATGTACAATCAAGCAGTTGCTTCTCTTAAATGCCCCAGGAATGACTCTATGTCACATGTTTTCCCAGATGAAATCCCCAAATAGGCTCCTGGGTCTACAGAAGAATTTTGGCAAGTCAACCTAACTTCAAATTATTGTAAATAAGAAATCTGGCAAACTGCTTCTTTAGATACACAAACCATTAAGGTAGGATTTTTTGAATTTACATGTTTAAACCACCCAATAGCTGAAGCTCTCTACAATAAAGCACACTAAAAACTATTTGAATAAAAACAAACACAGTACATAATGTCAACACCAAATAAACTAGGTGGACATGAGGCTGCCATCTAAAACTAAAACCTTAATTTAAGTACAATTAAAAGCCAGAAACAAAGGCTGGGAAAATAGAAAGGTTTTCACCTAGTATCAAAATTATGTTACTATGGGTGCCAGTCAAGTTACTCTTGGGAGGACATTCCATAAATGGGATGCTACTGAAGAAAAATTTCCCCCATAAAGGCCCACCTCATCTCATCTCCTTTGATAAGGTGACGGACAGAAGGATGATTTTAAGCTTTGGGTTATATAATGGGAAGAAGGGATAACTTTGCGAACAAGTGGAAGAACTACAAAAAAACAAAGGAAAGACTTTTGAGTATAGGCCAGAAACTGTAACCTGAGTAAGTAAGTATTGCAGACAAGCCCCCCCTCTTGCCCTCTCTTTCTCATATTTCATTAGACTCCTACAACAGAATAAATGTATAACAAATTAAAAAATAAAAATAAGAAAAAGATAGGAAAGAAGAAAAAAAGAAAGAAATGAAAACCCCTCAGAATTTTAACTTTTGCCTTTCTTTCTATCAATTGCAATCTTACTCTTTCCCCTTTCTCTTTAACCTTAATCCCCAATGCCATAAATCATCAGTTCCATCTTCGTTCAATAAAAAGTTCATATAAAGCTTCCAGTATTTTTAAAAGAGTCCTTATTCTTTACATTCTCAAAGTACTATGTGCAATAACTGCTAGAGAGAATCTAGAGGAAAAAGGTATACAGTCTGTTTGTATAATGTGATATTATGTTCATGATTTTCAATATGGTATGTTTACTACATGATTTCTTACATTTTCCTTTATTCCAAGCATTTCAAATATTCTAAGAAGTAGTCTAAATTAAACTCAAATGTATTTGATCATAGATAGAGTCAGATAATCCTTGACCCTGGCAATAGTTTTCAGCTGTGAGCCCTCTTTGATTGTGTTACTAAAGTTGGCACAATTCTAAAAAAGCAATCATTCATTAAAAAAAAAACTCTCATAAAAATAATCAAGTAGACAATAAAATATGTGTATGATTTTTTTTTAAAAAGGAGGGGGAAATATCAAAACATCAAATCAAACTGTATCAAATCTATCTTGAGATCCTGCTCACTGCATGGCATTGGCCTAAATACTGTAGCTAATACCATCCCAAATATTCTTTTTCTTCCACCAGAATGTTGCCCATTCAATATAGATGAACACTTAGCCAGAATCTATTGCATAATTTGCAGCGTTTTAAAATGGCAAATCAAGTCCTAAAGTCACCTTTCAATTTTACATTCTAGATTTTTCTTACATATACAACTCAAATTTACAGAAGTATCATTCTGTAAATTATTAGAGAAGAATTATTAAGCAGAGAAATTCTAAGAAATAATAAAATCTCAGGAGAATGATAATGGAATGGTAATAAACGCTGCCACCCTTTCTGATATTGTTCCAATGTACTACACCACAGAAAACTTCAATGTAGTTTATATTTTATTTGGCAATAATCAGTTTTCTTTTAAAAAATTAAGTGCATGTTCAAAGGAGTACATGAAAGGATGTAGCCTGGAACAGATGGCTTAAGGATGCCAGAATGAACTGATGCTTCCTGCTGCTGGAAACGACAGAGATGGAATGTATGGCTGCCAAACTAGCTTAACTTAAGGTCTATCTAACAGACCATGAGCTAATGCAAGGAGGGCAAGATGGTAAAGAACAGCATCAATCCACTTAAATTACTAGTATACTTTATAGGCTGTCCTCAACTTAAGATTTGTAAAGCAATTCTAGCGTGACTGCATTTATGGTGCTTGGCAACTGGCTCATATTTATAAATGATTGCCAAGTACCCACAATCAGGTGATCGCCATTTGCAATTTTCTCTGCCACCTTCCATAGAAAGTCAATGGGAAAGCTGGCAGGGAAGATTGCAAGCAGAGGGAAAGAAGTGGGATTTCTCCTTCATGCATGACCGCTTCGCTCACCGGCTGAGATTCCAATCCCAATTATTATCATAAATTGAGGTCTAGCTGTACAAACAGCTTTTTTACTGGCTTTTCACATCTACACCTAACAATAGAGTGGTTCTGAAAACCCTCCACAAAAATGAGCATCTTTTAGGAAGCAGACATTAAGAATCAATACTAAAAGCAATCCAAGGTAAAAATAGTTTATAAGGCACATGTAATTTAGAAAACACAAGATTTGAGGGTATCTGTCCCTATATAACATGAAGAGAAAATGATAGAGATTTTATATATCCGTTATCTTTAACTGATTTTCCAAAAGATTCATTGATGAAATAAATCATGAGTGATAAAGTTTTGGGGAAGGAATGCCCAAAGAAGGTAAAACCGACTTAGTTTTTAAAAGAGATTACAGTAGATGTGATCTGAATTTCTATCCTTATAACCATTATTTCTTTTTAATAATAATTTTTATTATCATTTACAAATATAAAAATAAAAAACTAGTAGAATTAAGGAAAATAAAATAGTAAAAGTGCAGAAAAGAATATTTAAAAAGAAAAATTAAATAGTAAATAATAAAAAACCAATAAAAAGAAAAAAGAAATGAAGAAATGACTTCTCCCTTCATAAGACAAATGCAATTTCAAAACTTACAACTTTCTCTAATATTACAACAAAAGTTCTTTTCTTTGCATATCACATTGCTCATCTATAAATAAATTTTAAAGTCTTGTCATTCAGTTGTAATCAGAAAAATTCTTTAGAAGTTACCAGCAACGGCAACATCTATATTTTAAACTTATTCAAATAAGCTAATTTTATAATATTCCTTTACTTTTAACGCCATAACTTATCATTTTCTCTAAAAATACAACCCAAAAAATCTTCTCACATCTTATTGCTTATCTATAAACAAATCTTTAAAGCCTAATCACTGAGTCCTAATCAAGAATATTCCATTAAGAGCTACTAGAAAGTACTGTACATCATATATATTTAAAGCTAACCAATATAAACCAAGTTTATATTCCTTCCTTTTGCTTTTAAAATCTTGATGTTTATTCCCTTTAAATAGTTTAAGATTTCTGTTCGTTTTCTCTTTGTCTTTTCTCAGGATTTATTTATTAAATTTATATGGCTGCCCATTTGCTCACAGCGACTCCTTCATAAGCCTAACACATTTCCTTTGTAAGTCCAAGACAAGAAATTGTCCAAGTCATTCTTCTGATTTATTATTTGTGTGTTCTTATAACCCTTATTTCTATTCTTATAATCCAGCTGCTTTAGGTGACATTTCTCCCTTCTCTTAGGTCGTGCAATTTTACTCTAAAATTTCTCAGCAACTAAATTGTTATTACCATACCCCTGGCAGAACTTATATTTTGAAATGAGTATCCAGCAGGCAATTCAATTAACTTTGAAATCTCACTTCAAAGACAGAGTCAATGATTGAACCTCAAGAATTTGGCTGCACTGTGGTCCTCTCAGTGGTATTAAACTGTTGATTTGTTATTTATTACAGCACTTAACTGCAAGGTATCAGAACATATCCATTGCAGAAAGTGTCAAGTTTTAAAAAATCTGAATTCTATCTGATTTTCTGAGTGGGCAACAGAAGGAGAGAAAATGAATTATGGTAAGAGTAGAATTTTTGGAAACACAGTTTTTTATAGTGACGAGGTTTCTAGGTGTACTATGCATAAAAAAGAATACATTCTAACACAAGAAAACCATACTGAATTAGAGGCTGCAGGAGGCAATATAGATTTGTGGCCACATCAGGAAAATATGGCTACTTCTTTAAAAAATCTATATTAAAACCTAAATGCTATGACTTCTAAAAGCAACCAAAGGAAAATAAAATAAAATAGCACCCTCCTAAGGTTGGAAACAGGGCTCTATCTCAGCTTCCATTCTGCCTTTCCATCTGTCTTGACGGCTGGTAACTCCAGATCATGGAGAGCCCCCACCCCCGCCCCCCAAAATTGAGGTAGGACTTGGAAAGAGGAAGTCTTTATTTGAAGAAATATTAAGACTAGCTTAAAAAGGAGTCTAAATGAAATAACGACAAACCACATAGTTCTGCCAAGAATACTACATGAAAATAATAGGATCTGAAGTTGACTGGAAGGAGAATTTACCACTACCCACAACGGGGGGGGGGGGGCACTTAAACAATTAACAACAATATAAACAAAAATATTATTTATACCATAGTGGTCTACACAAGGCTATATATACGGTTAATTGAACTACCTGCAGATCTCCTTTATTCTTTGAACTTCCCTTACAAATTGGGTGCCCAGTGACTTTCAGGGCACCCAGACTACATGGCGGGTTGTCCTGGAAAGTCTACAGTAGTTCCACCATCTGCATTCCAAGTCAGTTTAATGAAATAGAAACAATCTTGCCCTTTTTTCTGATTCACAAGAAAATAAGTCTATCTACAGAGTTTGTTATCTCCTACTGTTATGGCCTGCAGAACTACAGATTACATGCAAGCACTTATGCTAATAATTTCTATGACACATGTACAGTACATTCAAAAAATATTCAGATCCCCTTCACTTTTGTCAATTTTGTTTTGCTGCATACTGATTCTACAGTTGTTGAAATTCATTTTATTCTCATTAATCTACTACTCCATTTAAATGCAATGGAGGTCCGATCAGCAGGGGCTCAGCTACTTTCCTCTTCCACCCTCCTCCTTCTTAACTCACAGATTGTAGCTCTTCCCAGCAACCTCTGGGCAGTTTAAATGCAGTGTGATTTTAAAGATGTCACCATCAACTGTTCCATGCTGAGTGCTGAAGAGATCATAGGCTGGTCCAATCAGTCCTCAACCTAAACACAGTCCTTTACATCATAAGCAACCATTTATCATCAGCTGTCAAGCTTCAAAAACCAAGAAAGACATGTGATTCTTCCAAGCAGATTTTTTTAATTGTTTCTAACCTATAAAGACTTACCAAACTAAAGCAAACTATCAGCCACATAAAACATATCCTCTGAGAACTATTAGGAGTCATCTTCGCCCTCTTTCTTTCACACAAGCTATTTGATCTGAGTTGTCTCTTGTTTCTCTGGAATGCATCTCCTCCTGGGAATCCAGACTACATTCCATCACATACCACTCCAAGTTCAATGCTTCAAGATGTACTTAATTAAAAACTCTCTGGCAATTTACTTCTTGTAGGAACCTGTTCTGAAAAGTGGACACAATTTAAAGATGACATCACACAAACTGCAACAACTGTACTTGGACTGAAAACCCGGGTGCATTAAGACTGGTTTGATGAAAACCACATGACTATTTTATCTGCCCTCCAGGTCAAGAACAAAACTTACGCAGATTGGAAGGATGATCCATCATCTGTCTCAAAGAAAAGCAAGTTTAAGCATCTGCGGTCCAAAGTATAGGCGGAACTGCAAGAAATGCAGGACGAGTGGTTGCAGAGGAAGGCTAAGCAGGTGGAATGCTATGTATAAGAATTTGCATGTAAGGCAGAGTAAAAATAAATCATACAAATAACAGCAAAAGAGATGAACTATTTTGATTGACATTTCCTGCTTATTCTACCTCTTTAAATGCCCACAAGATTCACTAACCTTGTTTGCTTATGTAGATGTGAACAAAACCTGGGTCATTTGTGCTTATAAAAAACGACAGACTCCTCATTCAAGCATCCAGGGATTCAGCTGTGGCCTGAATACAATTTGTAGCTTTTTTAGTGCTGGACAAGCTATGGGTTAGTTGACCCAGGGTGATCATAAAAGCTAAGCAAAGTCAGCTTTGTCTAGTAGTTGGATGGGATGTTACCAGAAAATACCAGAGTTGTAGGTTAAATTGGTAAATGGAAAAAACCCGCACCAAATCAATTCAGTCTTTTACCAGTACAAAAGTATCAGTGAAAATAACAATCAGGCTTGACTTGAAAGAGTTTTGGTTAACATACGTTTTTCTTGAAAATTTTACTTTATATTTTCCTGTTATACCAAAAGTACAAACACTGATTCACTAAAAGGATATATAATGCTGTCTACTTTGCAAATCTATTTTTTTAAACATCCATTATCTGTGTCACCCTCCCTATGTTATACATGTGATTCATATATACTTATAATATATGATCACAGAGGCCTTTATTGAAACTCTAAACTTTAGTAAAAAATGTAAAAGCTGCTGCCTTTTTGCAGCCTGCTGCTAAAGCTACACTATATTGCTTTGCAGCCAAAAGACAATCATTCAAAGCCACAAAATTACATCATTCTCATTAGTGTTTTATTTTATTTTATTTTTAAAGCTTTCGAAACCACTATACAAACCTCATTTGACTTTTATTTTGTTCCTTAGAATGGCAACAAGGAAAACATTTTATTTTTTTTGTTCAAGCAAGAGCAACAATATTATATGACTTTAGAGCATTCAAATGCAATGATAACTATGACTACATTTTGCCAGAACATTATTAAAAGATCAAAACCCTCAAATAATCTTATTTGATTGTAAGCCATAAGTCTTGAATAACTTTATGAACTAATCTGGGAATGGGAAAACTTAATAAAATTGCTTAGCGTATTTAGAGATGTCTTTAATATTTTGCACTAAAATAATCCAAAGATACATAAAAATGTAGGAGACATCAGGTTAGGATTAACTCTTTGTGACCATCTAAATATATCTTCTTCAGGAAGATTTGTCCCCCAAGGTTCACCAATCATCACCATAACTGAGTCCATCCCCCTGCTCCTAGTTGCCCTCTTAGTTTTTTTTTTTTTCATTTTCCCCAGAATTACGAACTTCTCAAGGGAACTGAGTCTTTACATAATATGTCAAAATATAAAAATCTGAGCCAGGTCATTTATGCCTTACATGAAAACTATGGATTTATTCTAAATTCCACTGTTTGCTTTCTTGATTATCCATAGTATTCTCAGGAATCTTCTCCAACACCAAACTTGAAAACCATCAACGTTCTTTCTACCCTGCTTCCACAAAATCAACTTTCACTTCTATGCAGTGTCAAAGGGAAAACTATTGCCTACAGATTTCTGATCCTTGTTCAGTACAGACACATCATGGCATCTAATTATGTTTTCCAAAGCCTTAATGCCTGTTCTTTTGAGTGCTAGTCTACAGTACTGTTGTTTCTTTTAGGTTGATAGTTGATCCTAAAAGGCAATCACATCTATCACTTCAATATGTTCATTGTCAATTGTAAGGCTCTAATTATTATCATTACATTTAGTTGTAGTTCTTTTTTCCCCACTCTACTCGTCTTCCATTATGAGAGCTTGCAGATAATTTGCATTTTCAGCTGAACAGTAGATTCACTATAGCAAAGATTATTATTTCTTCCTCTAATTTTAAAATCAAGTTCATCTTTTTTTGCAATCTAGTTTCCTTCAATATGTATTCAGCATATACAATGAACAAATAGGAGTATACCTTATTTTAACTTAGACTTATATCATTCCTTTCCTAATTTGGAGCCAGACTACTTTGCCATTTGTCCAGACCATGGTTTCCTGTCCTATCTATAGGTTTTACACAAGGAAACTCTGATGTCTTGATATTCCCATTTTTTTAAAGAATATTTCAAAGTTTGTCATAATCAACACAAGTGAAAATCTTTCGATAGTCAAGGAAACATATTGCACATTGACTATATATTCTTTTGTGTATTCTTTGGCTTTCTGAATTATCCAGCATGTACCAGGAATAGTATTATCTAGTTCCTCAGCCTTTTTAAAAGCCAGCATGATCTACAACTTCCCTTTCTGTAAGACTCTAATCTGCTTTGGATGATTCTAAGTATTATTTTGCTAGCATGTGAAACATATCCAACATGTACATATTTGATAATTGTTCCTGATCATTTAAAGTACCTTTATCAAATGATTATTTACTTGGACATTTGAATTTCCACAAATGTTTTCTTCATAATAGCCTTTCGAATAAACATAGTGTTAATGGAAAATGGACATGAACAGCCCTAATTAATTGGACAGTGTGAGGGGGAGTAAGACATACTATTGTTTGTGAACACAAAGGCAGAGTATAGCAGAGCCTGAATGAAATTACCTATCAGATAAGTTCTTCTGGGGAAAACAAGAAATAATTTGTCAATTTAGGGTAACACCTGTGATTCCTGGTGGTGAAGTTATGCTACTACTAGGACTAAGATTAAACCACTGTTCTGCAGAGGGATAATGGACTGGAGAGTCACCTACTGGGACTTTTGGATATCAGTATAATAACTGACCTTGCAAAGCTTATAAATGGACTTGCAAAATCTTGACATAAAAATCTAGTGGACATCTTAATTCTCTACAATGAGGAAGATACAGTGATGAAGTCCTAATTACTGCCAAATTATATTGCAACAGCATTTTATAGGGAACTTGAGAATTGTAAAAAAAATGGATTAATCAGATATCCTGCAATTTTCTGTGGGGTGGAACTAAGCCAGGCATGTCAAATTCGCGAAGTCATGTAACGTCGCATAACGTATCGGGCCGGTTTTGCCATTGCCAGCAATGGGGTGGGTGCAGCTTCCACGTGACGCGTCTGGCCCACGGGCCGGCAGTTTGATACCCCTGAACTAAGCTATATCATAACAGAAATGGTTTTAGCTTCCTTTGTGCTGAGTAGCAGATAATCCAGTAATTGTGATCTTGATTATATTGAGAAATGAGGAAACTATATTTTCCATCCCATCCTATGAGAGTATTTGGAGAAAATACAAATAGAATTGGCACTAAAATAATATTCAGAATAAGAGCTTGTTACTGGATGCTGTGATAGGTGGAGGGGAAAAAACCTGATCAGCACCAATGGGAGATTTAATTTTAATAATGTTGGGGGATTGGTGTATTGGTTGGATCAAAGCTAAAGACTGCTCAGTGCTGATGAATTCTCAGATTAGGAGGTGGAGGGAGATCAATCAACAGGACAGGGCTTTGAAGAACCAATTAACCTACAACATTTGGATCAAGCTGAAGCAGATCTCAACAGTGTTCTTGGAAATTATGGAGTTAATAAGTTCTACTAGAAACTATCTGCCCTTTTGTAGCAGGGCTCATGGAATACAATGCTTAATGCTAAAGGTATTCTGATAAGTATATACTAGATATACTGAACAACCTGAGGCAGACATTTGCTGGATTAAGACTTCTGCAAAATTCTAAGCAATTAATAACATCTCATTCAGAGGAAATGCTTCCCCCTTTTTAATCCTGTATCTGGTAGCCATTTTGTATTGCCAATAACTGCAGGGCAACACTGAGCTTATGCACCTACTATGTGTCCTTTGTCAGACATAAAAGACCAAGTAGCATCCATCAAAGGGGAATAATTTGGTATCACAGCACATGCACTTTCTGAAGGATGACTTCAAGACTATAAATCAAAAGCACTGTAGCTCTAAGTGTGCATCTGTTCCCTGAAGATGTAGCCTGAGAGACTTAGACATTTACAGAAAGTGAAGAAATATAATTACTGAGTGAGAATGCATTTATCTACTGTTAGGCACCTGAAAACACCAAGGGAATGACAGGAGACTTATGCAGTGGATGATGAAAGGCTTCACTGAGTACATAGAACCTGTTTGTGTGAAAGTACAGAAACAAAAAAGATGAAACAAGAATTTCATAACGAATAGCTCAGTTTCATAGCCATTTGTATGATACACAATGAGATTAATGAGACTTTTTCAACATTGTGAAAAATTTAAAAATATGCTACACTTTTGGAATTAGGATGGAAGTATTTTTGTTTCTTTCAGCAGCCTGCAATATATCCTGTAAAGATGCATTGACTGCAAGGGGACAGAATGGATTTTATCCTATTTACGTAACCTCTTCCATTGTTCATATAACTTATTAAATTACATTACAATATTTGAAATATACATCAAATACATTTTCCTTTTTTAAGGTTCATATGCTGGCATATATTCATATTTTATAGTTTATATGAAGCTCATACCAAATGAGATTTGGCTCTCTTCATTATCTCATAGTGGCAACACTTTTATTCTTGCCTTTTAATAAAAGTATAATATGGTGCAGACTGATGCTCTGTTCTAATAAGTCTCTGGAAAATGATTCAATAAAATTATTGATGCATAATTCCAAACTCTTTAAAAATATTCCTTGTCTATTTTTTAACTCCAATCTTGTATAATACTTTGGAAAAAATTACCCTTTTCTACTAAGCAGTGTAAATATTTTGTCAGTTGTTAAGGATGAGCTAGAGAGCAAGATCCAGCCACACATCCAAATTCAGCAGGAAGATTCAGAATTGCATTAGAACTTTGTTCCACATCATATTTTGGTAAAATACTTCAGGCACCAGCAGAAATACTGGCTATTCAGGAAAAAATGAATGCACCCTTTCCACTTCTGCAGGAGCTTTCAACTGAAATGTCTTTCAGCGCCCTTTCATGTGATTGCTTAAGAGATATCATGTAGATCAGAGGTGGGGAATGATGGATCCTTTATGACTTGTGGACTCCTGACTGAGTCAGGAATTCCGGGAATTGAAGAACACAAGTCATAAAAGGGCCATCGTTCCCCACCTCTGATATAGATAGATAGATAGATAGATAGATAGATAGATAGATAGATAGATAGATAGATAGATAGATAGATAGATAGATAGATAAGCAAATACTGATGAACACAATTTTATGATATCTGAAGAAAACAAAATGATTACTAGCTTACATATAGAAATTTGTATAGTACAAGGTTTGAACATAAATAGACAGCTATTTTTTAAAAAAGTAGGTAATTGGTCACAACAGAGTAGCAGCTGTTATTTATTTCATGACTCTCTTATCTGAATTACAAAATGTTAGTAATGTAAAAAGAATAACTTATGAGTATTATTTGCCAAAGATGTACTTAACAGAATAACAAACCAATGGAGCTATCATGAATTCCCTAGTCCATTGTAAAGTTCTTTGCTCTCTCTCTCTCTCTCTCTCTCTCTCTCTCTCTCTCTCTCTCTCTCTCTCTCTCTCTGTGTGTGTGTGTGCGCGCGCGTGCATCTTGAAATCAGTCTTGACTCTTGGCGATTGCCTTGCTTAGTGCCTTTCATCATGACATCATTAACCATTAATGGTTAACCATGAATCATTAACTGGTTCTCTGCTCTATTGAGAAGTTAAACCAAAAGCTGTTTGTACAAGGAATAAAAATACATACAATCAAATGACTAAGGTTAAAATTAAGAAACATAAAACAAGAAAATGTAGCTGACATTTTCAGTTAGATGACTAATTAACTTAAATTAATTTTGATAGACCAATTGCCAATAATAATAAAAAGGGAAAGTGAATGGAAAAATACAAGAGATAAAATAATTTTGACAAAAATGTGGCCAACAAAAATAAAAGACACTGACTGAAACGAGTAATATCAAGTTAAACTAACTGTCTTGTGGCGAGTTGTCCCACAGTGAGTTGGCCACAGCGGGTTGGCTGTGGCGAGTTTGCTCATTCTGAACCAAAGCTTGAGGGACTGCTTGATCTACACTGTGCTCATATTTTACCCTGGCCTGAAATGTGACTGAAATGTGCACAGATAATCTATGTCCTCCAAGTTCTTTGCAACAACTGTCAGACTATCTCAGTGATGGTGAACCTTTTAGAGTTTGAGTGCCCAAACTGCAACCCAAAACCCACTTATGCATCGTCGAGTGCCGGGTGGGTGTGGCCCATTGGGTGAGCGTGGCCCATTGGGTGGGGGTGGTAATGGGTGGGACTAAAAAGTTCAATCAATCAATTCCAACTATGCAAGATCTTTTTTTTCCCGTGAGAAATTGAAATTGACTGAACCTTTTTTTTTTTTGTACACAGTGGCGGAGGCCTAAAGCGAAAAGGTTTTATAAAACCCAGCTGAAGGCCTGGGACTGGGGTGACGGCGTGCGTGCCCACAGAGAGGGCTCTGAGTGCCGCCTCTGGCACCCGTGCCATAGGTTCGCCACCACTGGACTATCTTCTCAATAGGGAATGGGTCACCCCCCCCCCAAAAAAGATGCTGAGTAGTCATTGACGGATGGTGTCTCTTCTTCCCATCTCCTGGAGCTCCTTAAGAGAATCAAGGAGCTCTGTGAGATTAATTTCTCAAAGATTCTCATTAGTCTTATTTATTAAAAACAAAAGGGTTTAAGTAACAGAAGTTTGGAAATTAGATATTTATATTTTAGCACTCCATTAATCAGTAAACATTGCAAGGAGGGGTCTCTTTGGTCTCATTCATTCTCTGCCTGATTGCTTCTTCATGCAAGGGAGATGTCGCCACCCATTTCCCTGATAGGGAAGGAATGCACAGATTGACTGCCTTGCAATACTTTGCAAACTATCATTCCCAGACACCGAAAATTCTGTTACATTTACTATCACAATTCTTTGATATCTAAAATAAACTGAATTAGTGCAGGCAAAATCTTTGGGGTGTCTGATGAATGATCTTATTTCATATTTTGTTAGAAAAGTCTTATTTAAATTGATTAATTAATCCTGGTTTACTCCCTGCCCACACCCTGAGCTAAATGAAAGTCAAGAAATAGGGGAAGGATATGACAGCTGGCAACCAATGATTGAGAGAATCCAAAAAAGTAACCCCTAGGAGTGTTTATTCTTCAAAGCCTGGTTTGGGCAGATAGTAGACCAATGTTTGCATGCAGCTTCTAAAATGTATAGAAAAAATTGAAGTACTTGCTCAAGGATATGGTCTGTCCCACAGCCCAACATACACCTATACTTAATTTGTATCCAGGTATAAGATAATGTGATTTTACTATGCTTAATGTAAGGTGATAGAACAATAGGGTTTATGGATATCTGCAAAATCCAATAGTTATGTCACAAAAACAAAAACAATATTGCAATTCAAGCTCTGCTTTTTACCCACGTGTGTCATATTACTAGGGACATACAAAACGGGCAGAGCTTGTATCAGGTATCCACACACACCCTCCCACTCTGGATGCCTGTGATCTAAGATTTAGTGTATAGTTGGATGACAAACTGCTATACCAGAACTAAACTGTCAAATTTAATAAAAGATCTTCATCTGGCAAATGACTTTTAAAAGATAAATACTTTAACTTCCTGAAATACCGACGATAGAAAGATGGAATCCAAAGATGCAAATAAATAAATGGTTAAATTGATGGGAATCAAATCAGGCACATAGGGAATCTATTGAAGAAAAAGATTTTTCGAATCAATACATTAAATGACAGAATTATACTACAAACACTCTTTGAAATACAGGGGTATTCATAAATACAAGAGAGTGAAATAAAGATACAACTCAAAGAGCAACATAAAGCAGTGAAAGATTGGAGTTATGAAACAGGCTGCAACCAAGAACCTCACTGCCACCCACGCTTAGTGGCAGCAAGTTCAGAGGAAATTCCCTTCCTCCCCCTATTCTCCCAACTGCCAAAGATGTCTGGGAACTGTGGACAGGTGGTCACATATTTCATTTGGTCTAAATCTGAAGCATGAAAGGAGACACTAAGTTATGCTGCTTTTTCTGACTGAAGGGTGTATAACCCCATTGGTCATTATATCACATTATATATCACATCATGCATTTTGAGAGCATTCCTTGATTAAAAGCAGAGGATGGCCAAAGTCATTGATTAGCTCATGGCTTTGGAGTCTGAATGTGAAAGACAAAGAGCCTTCTTGCTTCAAGACTTGGAATGTTAACTTCAAAATGACACTCGAAGGTTTGTTGATAAAAACAACACAAATATGTATCAAAGAATAATAATCAAACTCTATTCCTCTTTCCTCTTCAATAACCCAACTCTCTTTTTATTCTAGCTCACAGAGATTTCAAAATCAACAGCAAAAATATTGTGCACCATTGCTGAGTTAGTTTTCAAATGCCCTTTTTGTAATACAGAATTTTGTTGATATTTCATTAATGAGGTGAACAACAAAACGAATTCAGCACATAATCCTGATAGAGATGTAAGTGAAGAAACGAGCCAACATTTTCTCTTTCCAAATGGTATTGCTACACCATTCTTTTCTACTGGTTCTGTCCCTTTGACCTGTACTATTTTTATTATTTATTTGTTTTATTTTATTTATATGCAGTCCATTTCCACTTACTATTCATAAGTAAGATACATTGTCAACCTCTGTGTAGTCCCACGAGCTAAGATCCACGCCTCTTTATGCATTTCATCATAGAACATTTGTTTTACCACATCGAGCAGGAACTGAAATCTATAGTTAGTTGACAGTGGCAGTAAATTAACTGAAAATGCCAAACTCGATCCTTATGGGATACCTTAAGAATTCAGAAAATGCCAAACAATGCCAAATGGACAAAAAAGGCAATATTTCTAGTTCATTAAAAACAAATGATAATATTTTTATATGCATTGATAACTTTCCCAACATCCAGCTAGCTAAAATATGGTAACTTATTTCTTCTGTATTAGAGCTTAATAGATCCTTGATTGATTCCAATTAACTTTAAGAAATTAAAGTTGTAACACTAAAAACCAAGTTTCATTTATAGGGCATTTTTCCAAATCAGCATTTGAAAACAAAAGAGCTAGAAAGGAAGTGGAAGAAAATACAAATTAAGGACACAGGAAATCAAATGTGTCAAATGTAAGTTGCTTTGGTGCCAAAAAATTTAAACAACCTATTTTTTTAATGATAACTCATCAAATGAAAACAACGAAGAACTCTGAAGGTCCTTTTTCACTTGACATATTGCTGTCCCGGCAATATAGGTGATATTGCCCATGAGTTACATAAAAGCCTATTCTGTTAACACTTGCTCTCAAACTTAAAATATTACTATTGGAACTTCCTTTCATTTTCCTATAGAGTAATGTTATTTCCAGAAAAATGAATTTGACAGTAATATAGTAATAAAACTATGCAGGTATCCATGACTACTGTTGTGATCTCAAGTAATATCATTTTTACAGCTGTGAATATTTGTAATTATGCCAACTAAGCCACATTAGAGAAATAACTAATAAACACTGTCTTATCTGAAAAGGAGTATTTTTCAAAGTAAATGTAAAATTTTATAACTGACATTATTTTTATCACTGACATCATTTTTATAACTTCAAATTATCATCCCCAAAGTTGATGAATGTCTTTCCCATTTGAGTTCAAGACAAGAAGAAGGTTCAATATGCTTAAATATTTCAGATACCTCTAATCCATATGTGAATAACGAGAAGCTGAAGCTTAATAAGACTTTCAAGATTGTTACAAAGCAATACAATAGCTAAACAATAATGTAATACACTATGTATAATGCCTTCCAACTGTATATTATTTAATTGAGTTTATAATTTATTTTTCACTATTGAAAAAGTAAGAAACTTTTTTTGTAATATTTATATGAATCCTTATTTCAGATCTAGGTGAAGAAGGCGGCTATCTTCAGAGCACATCATAATGCTAAACCATGGCAATCAACAGAATAGGAGTGAGAATTAACTTTGACTGAAAGATGCATAATACGTTGCTGAGAGTAGCTACTCATTTACATTTTTTAAAAGAAAAATATTACTCTAGGCCACAATCCTCTTTTCTTTAGGTTTAAAGAAGATTGTTTTGAGATTAAAGCATTGAAATTTGATGTCATTGCTATTACTCTTGATACTTTTTCTTTGGATTAATTAGTTTTCCCCCTAAACTCCCCTCTTCACTTTTGAAAGACATTGAGTTATTCACAAAATCTGCTTTCCTATCCCTTATCTAATGAGCATTTTTAACAGTTCAAGTAAAAATGAAAATGGAGATTTGGAGGCTCTTCTCCCCCTCCATGAAACACACTATAAATATAATGGAAAACTTATATTCCTTCTTTTCCTCCAAAGAATTATACCTATACATGTTCCACCTTTCTTATAAATACCTCATAATAATCCAAAAGAAGCCACAACATTTTATTTGGTTATGATTGAGTAGATTTTGATTTATAGCAAATGTATAGACAATTGCAAGAGAACATAAAATTATTGAACTCCCAATGAATATATTATTTAAACTACCAACTAGTAATTTAAAGGCACAATTGAAATCTTAGGCTACATTAGATAAGATAAGCTTCAGATCACTTTTTATTTGCTAGTTTCACTGGATAAAATTTAAGATAAAATAGTGCAGAAATCTACATCATTAAAACATACTAGGATCAGAGCACCACGAACCAGCCAAATTTCAAAGAAAAAGTATTAGCTAGTCATTTATTAATTTTAATGGAACAGTCTCATGAAACTCAAAGATACACAGAAATTTTGCTGAAGAAAAGTTTCACAAATGTTTTTGCTTCACTCTTACTGCATAATGTTGTAATATATTTCTATACATAAAAATACTAATTGTTAAATCAATTAATATAGAATTTTTCTTTTTACATTCATCCTTCTCATTCAAAAAGCATCTATATTATTTCAAAATGATGTCCCGAATTCACCGATTCATTCATTAAACATCAAAAAGGAGTCTTTCTATGACAGTGTAAATGTAAGACTTTAAAAACTTTAAAAGAGATTATTTGTCTTACAGATGTTTCCTTCTTCATAAGATATGAAGGGGATAAAAAAATGCTGAAACCGGAAATTATACAACCAACTGAATTATACAAGATTTAGTAAGAACAAACCATCAGGCCTACAGATGGAATGGCAGTAGCGGTTCCATTCATCATCTACATTGGGTCTGAATGCAAAATGTATACAGATTTCCTTTACTTGATAGAGAGTATTAACTTTCTGCTACTGTATATTCTGACCTCCAGGCTTTTAGCATTGGTAGTCCAACTGTAAACAACTTCCTCAGGCCCTTCTTGATCAACATGATACTAATGAGTATCTTAGATCATGTAAATATCTGTCCAAACCCTGACTTCCTATTAAATAAAAAATTGCAGCTGCTGTCATTAACTTTTGTTCCTGCAGAGGACAAAAGAAAGAAGGAAAGTCAGAGATCTTGACTAGGAAATAATTTATTTCAAAGGAAAAAGAAGTTGTGAAACAAAAAGGCTTGTGAAGCAGGAAACATTAGGTAGTCTCCAACTTGCGACCCGTCACTTAACCACTATTTGAAGTTATGATGGAATTTTAAAAAGCTACTTACAACCCATTCTCCGAATTACAACTGCTGCATCCCACTTTCAAGACTCCATTTTGGGTGCTGGGCAACCAGTTCTCATTTATAACTGGTTACAGCATCCTGTAGTCATGATCTGTAATGTTTTTCCAGTTTCCCATTAAAAAAAATGATCATTTGGAAGAATGGATTCACTGAACAATGCATGACTTGCTTAATGACCATGTGATTCACTTTACAACCATGGTGACTTATTTATGACCATTGTAAAGATGATCATAAAATTGAGTCCAGTCATGTGGTATCTCAACTTATGATCACAATGACTTACTACTGAAATGTCAGGCTCCGTTGTGGTTGTAAGTTGAGGACTACCTGTAGTTCATGAAAATATGATCACTGTCAAGCCAGTTCAAGCACTCAGTAGGACAGTGATTATTAGAAACTGGATAGGGGGAAAATCAAGAGCATCTCAAATTTCTTTATTATTTGAATGCAATCCTGTTTATACAGATTACACGTATTTCCAAGAACATTCCAAAAATCAGAAGAATGTTCTAATTTACCATTATCCCCCTAAAATATTCATTAATTTGAATTTTAAAAAGTAAAATCTCCCAGTTTTCTAAATGCAATTTTCCCAGTAGATATATGGAAATGGTTTGCCATTGACCTCTTCTAAGATGTTTCAATTTCCTAATCTAATCATGTAGATATCTTCAATAGAAGTACCGCCCACGTCTAACCCTGTTTAGTTTCTCAGGTGTAACTAAGGCAATTTAAATGTCACTCGTCTATAAAATAATTCTTATTATATTACAGAGTATTTTTATGGGGATTGCTGAATTTTTTGCATATGTCTTCAATTGAAAGAAATGTTCCTTGCCAAGCCTAAACCAACTTGATCATACTGCAGTTGTGATTTTCAGAAAAAAATCTTTCACCACCAACAAAATGCTAAACGTGATGGAATTCAGTTGCTATAACAGCAAATTAAACAAATAAACGAAATACTTTGGAATGCTTAAAAAGAAATATTTGTGGTCTGATTAAGACACAGTGAATTTTAAATAAGCAGGTTTTAGTTTATTAAGGAGGATTTTGTGACAAAAAATATTAGTTAGCAAAAGTGTATTTGTAATATTTGAAATTTCACAAAAAGTACAATTTTCTAATCATTTTTTGATACTTTTGATAATTCAAAAGCACTTCCACCTACAGATATACAGTACTTTCTTCTGAATTTCATGTGTTTGTTTGCATAAATATAAGGAAAAGACTATGAACAGGGAAAGGCTGGAGAGGAAGAGAAAAGAAGTATATAGTCTTAAAATACTGAAACCTTTACTCATCCAGTTACAGTTTTCTGCAAAACTGTAATGGTGGACTGACAATTCTCAGATAAGTCCACCATTCCTTAAACTCTCAAAAGCAGTGAGATACAGATGTTATATTATGCCCCTATTTTTAGGGTTTTACATGACTTCCACTTTCTTTATTTTTAGTGTCTTTTATAGTATGTATCAGTTACACAAACCACCAGGCGGCACTGTATTACCAATCTTATCCTTATTGAGAATCGTCAGATGTAAACCTGACGATTCCTAATAAGGGTGAAATTGGTAACATGATGTCTCCTGATGGTCAATGTAACTACAAGGTTACAGAACTACTCCCCGCAAAAAAGTTCTCAATTCCTACTTATTTCAAACATTAAAAAAAAATATACCACTACTTTTGGACCACATAGAGTCACAGAATATCGAGATTCTTGATTGGTTTGAAGAACTTAAAACATAAAGGTCCCTTAGACCAAAATACGTACAACACACCAGTAAACTTTGATTCGCCCCCCCTTCTACTGGACATTTGCTGCTATGAAATTAGCCATTGTTAGTTCTACCCCCCCCCCCCGTCCTCAATTCACTATTTTAGCTGATGGAATGTAAGTTACTTATACGGTATTGAAGTGGATCATGTCTTTAATGATAAACATCTAGATCTGGACTTTATATATTATGAACATGTACTGGTTATTTCACGTTTAATAATAAACTAATAGCTCCATTTAGATGTTATAATAAATTATAATAAATACAACAGATTATGGTTGTGATAATAAATCACACAAACCTTCAGTTTACACATTTTGCCTGGTATTCCTCCTTCTCTGCTTACGGGTTCTAAGCTGGCATGCCTGGCTAGTGTTAAACAGCTCAATAAAAATGTTGACCTAGTATTAGCAGCTGCAACTGCAGCTGCAAATGTGTAACCACATTTCAATGTTACGTGTATTTTTGTTGCTTCATCTCAAAAAATAAACTGCAGTACTAGCAATATTATGAAAATATGCAGTCAAAAGATTATTGTTTTAACAAAAAAGGTTACAAAACATAGATCTTTAGTTCAGGCAAAAACAAGTAAGAGACAAATACAATAGAACTGAGTATTTTCTTATTGTTTCTTATTTCAGAGATAATTCCTTATTTAAACAGAGAAATAGAATGACCACAGGCAGGCAAAAAAGCAAAGGAGTGGAAGCAACTTCTGACTTTCTGATGGCTTCTCCATTGAGTTTTCTTGTGGGAAATGCGTAGGGCGCATCAGAAAACTTCCTTCCTTCCTTCCTTCCTTCCTTCCTTCCTTCCTTCCTTCCTTGCCTTCCCTTCTATCATTATTTTCCTTCCCTTTACCCTTCCTCCTTAGAATTCCTGCTGCTTTCCCAATTTGCTTTGCTGGTGGGAAGCTTGCAAAAAGAAATCATTGGGGAAAACAGCAGAAAGTTGCAAATCCAAAACTAGCAGGCAGGGGGTGCAGGTCAGGAATGGTACATGGGGGTGCCTGAGAGATGCCACATGGGTTGCGAGGGCATGTGGGTGGACAGTGTAGATTAGGAAGTGTGTTCAGGGATGTGCGAGAAGTGCTCAAGAAAGGGTGGGGGGGTCATGAAAAGTGCATGGGGAGCAACATAGATTGGGAGGAGCATGCTGAGCACAACTGCAGCCAGTAGCACTGATGCAGCCACATTCATTCCCTTGTGAGTCATGATTTGGCTTATTTGATGACTGAATTTTATCTTAAGAATAGCAAGAATATTGTTTATATATCACTACTATATTAAATTTAATCTAAATCATTTTTAGTGATGATGTACTGGTGAATTGGAATTTTTCCTAGCATGATTTTTCATTTATTAAATGAAATTTAATGACCATAAGCAATAATGCCAGCTGCATGTGTAATTTGAATGCATCACACTGCTCATTCTTAGTCTCAATCTTAAAAAACAATCAAATGAATACAAATATACAAAAACAATGTGTGTAGAAGCCTGCCTGTTTACTCTTCTGTGCAAAACACGACCATATGGCCATTTATATGCCTAAATTCCTATAAAGAATTTGAGATTTTTTTTGAGTTACTGTGCTTCTTGAAGAAAGCAAAACAAAACTTGCAAGGAAACAAGTATATAAACTACAAAGAGGGGATCAAATTGTATATAATACACTGACATATAATTCCTATAATTATCAAGTTTCCAGTCCTGCAAATGTATGGCATTTTTCCACAAGGGATTTGCATAATTCCAATAATGGCCTTCCTGGCCATTTCTATACAGCATAGCTGTAAAATGTACTACAACATTATAATTGTTTACAGTTCTATGATTTGCAAAATATGCAACAAACAAGTAATCCAGGATCCTATATATGAAAAATTAAATATTTCCACTGGCATTTAGAATTCTTAATATGACACTTAAAACAACTACATTTTTTTTATCAGGCTTTCACAAAAGACTGAAACAAATTGGGCTGCTTTAATAAACAATGTATGCCTTCAGAACAATTGAAGAGTATATAGCTCTAGTATCTATTTATTATAGCATGTATTTGTTATGCTCTATGAGATTTGATTTCCATGAGTGGAAAGACAGGATTGTGCTGATACTGGTAGGTTTCTGTAGATATTTATGAGTTGAGGAAAAATGATAAGAACGTGCATGTCTGATCCAATATAGTTCTTATGTTTCTGTAACTTTTTGGAGCAGTGAGTGTTCATGTAACTAAGCACTGTCCATCTCATTTTTCTTAAGAGCACTTAAAAAGATCTGTGAAGGGTGTTCTTAAGATGATCCTGCTGTCATTTACTTCCCTCAAGCACACAAGATGAACTACCCTTTCTTTGTCATATATAGATCTATTTACAATAATTACATATAGCTGCCATTTTCATTCCTATTTTCCTTAACTGCCTAAGGGTCTTCTACTCTCAAACAATTCTACATTTTCTGTTTTGTTTTCTTTTATGCCTCAAATTCCTTCCAACTGTTCCTTTTCTTTGAAATCTCTTCCAAAGATCAGTATCATTTCTTTAGTAGAGTCTGAAACTCTTAATTATTCATCAATGATTAGTTATTTTTGTGCTTCCATTGCCTCTTCCATCCCTTCTTTTTCCCTGCTGTTTTGTTCTTACTAGCTGTATCACAATAAAAAAATCAAATACCAATGCAGTCTTATTCATTTTTATCAACAACATCTTTTGAGAATGGAAACCATTTCAGACACAGTAAATAAATCTATATAAAGATAATTATGATGTATTCTAACCTGACTTACCGTATTTATCGGC
>NW_015386673.1:420463-440923 GCF_001527695.2 Protobothrops mucrosquamatus | reverse complement strand
ATAAAGCAAGCGGCGGAGTCCTGCAGCTCAGAGGCGACACGGGGGGAGGGAATCGGAGCTAACCGAGGAAGGAGGCTGCTGTTTCTGCTGCCGCCGCCGCCAGCCGGGGCATAATACGGTAAATAAATACGAGCATGGGGATCCGCGTGTGAACGAAGCCCCACTCCCCCTCCCCTTTTGCTTTCGCTCTCGAGCCAGCCCTTTTTTTTTCTTGAAATTTCCCTCTTAAAATGAAGGTGCGTGTTATACGCCTGTGCGTGTTATACGCCGATAAATACGGTACCTAAAACTTCATCCCATAAGAATATAGAGTTCCACTAGAATGAATGAAGAATAAATTGCATTTGTTCATTCAACTAGATTGGGGCTCATCTTAATCTTTTCATTAATCTTATCTGGACTTCCAAAAAAATCAGTATCTTATTTATGTATTTTTTATATTTTACTCTGTTTACTCTGCAAGATTAGAAAACTAAGCAATAGAGCAGTACATTTTAGATAACTGGTATCAGCCAAAATGCTTGCTTAGTTCAAAGCTTTTAAAATGTAACACAATTTAAAATATTATTTTCTCTGATTTTAATCGCATTTTATTAAGACTAAATTTATTAAGATTTGCTGCATGGATGTACTACTCATGAGCACTGTTAAAATTGGAAGGAGAGATGGGAGATCTTCTTTCTTCATGCTGTGCTTCTTGGAGACCAGCTTTGGAGAGCTGAAGCCCTCTCAGCAACATCTGAGGCATCCCAGGGAGAATTGGTAGAAAACAAAACATATTTATTTACTAGCAAATAATTGCCAATGGATCTTAAATCAATCCCACGTAGGCATTTCTGGATTATAATAACATAAATTACAAATGTATGATGGGCCTTATTGGCGAAATATCTTTTTCTGCTTGAATAGTTACAAGTGGCAATAATATTTAGGTGATAAGGCAGCATATTTGTAAATCAACTGAATTTACTTTCATATAAACTGTTTAAAATAGCACATAAGCTAAACAGTTCTTAGAGATCAGCCAGAATAGCACTTCAAATCTACATTTGTTTTAAATTAGACCTTTTCTAACTACCCTTACCATAGAATTTGCTTCTTTATAGCTGCTACGTACTGTGCAGATTATTTCACTAAACTATTCCATGATCTAAAGATCTGCTTCTTGGTTGGCTTGTGACAGTTCAGTTCCCAACATTTTATAAATAAAGCATGGATTCCTAGCTTCAATACACAACACACTTTCTGACATTGACTTGCATTTGCCATTTAGTGGTCCTGTCACTAAATTTGAAGAGATACCTTTTAGAGAACTCAAAATAGCTACTCTAGCGGTACCCAGAACATCTATTTTAATTATAGAATTCATGCCATCTATTCAGATACATACATTTGTCCCTTAGAAACATATAAAATTATATTCAGATTTATAATTCATTTCAAAAGATATATAATAAAAGTTCTTGATGTCCACTCCAAAATCATGAATTTCTCCAAAGACTTAATATGATGTTAATGTTTTAAGAATAAAATATTCTATTAGAAATATCCCCTCCCACTTCTATGATGTACAAAGAACCAGAGTGAATTAAAATGAAAATCAGCAGTAAAGATAATATTATAGTTAAAGCATTTGAAAACATTAGATAACGATGAAACACCACAACAGCTAAATAGTTTCATAGTGACTCAAACAAAGGAACACTTGAATAAACAAAAATTGACAAGACTATTTGTTTTAAAGTTTTTTAGCAAGGCCTTGTACAGAGTTGCATATAGAAATTAATAATAGGCCCACACATTAGAATGTTCACATTATTTGTTATGAGGGGGACAATAAGGGAAAAAGCAGTCACTTCATATACTAATTATTTTAACAATTCCAGTCTACAGAAAATTGCGTTTTCCTTCCACTGCATTTCCTTGATCCTCATGAAGCATGAACATATTAAACTGCTATATCAGACACCTATATTCTTACCAAAAATGTTTGGAATTTCACACTTTCAGAGTGAAGCCTAAATAAACATATATCCTCTGAACATATATTACTTTTTCCTTCAAAATAATGCAATTAATTAACCAGCAATGTCTTTTAATCTTTAAATTTAGAGTAGTCATGAAGATGTTGTAGTCTCTAAATTATTTTTATATTGTTGTTGTTGTTAGTTGCGAAGTCATGTCTGACCCATTGCGACCCATGGACAACGTTCCTCCAGATCTTCCTGTCCTCTACCATCTTCTGGAGTTCATTTAAGCTCACTCCTACTGCTTCAGCGACTCCATCCAGCCACCTCATTCTCTGTCGTCCCCTTCTTTTATTGCCCTCAATCTTTCCCAGCATTAGGCCCTTCTCCAGTGAGTCCTTCCTTCTCATTAGGTGGCCAAAGTATTTGAGTTTCAGCTTCAGGATCTGGCCTTCTAAAGAGCAGTCAGGGTTGATCTCTTCTAGGACTGACCGGTTTGAACGCCTTGCAGTCCAAGGGACTCTCCAGCACCATAGTTCAAAGGCCTCAATTCTTTGTCGCTCAGCCTTTCTTATGGTCCAACTTTCACATCCATACATTGCAACTGGGAAAACCATGGCCTTGACTATATGCACTTTTGTTGGCAGGGTGATGTCTCTGCTTTTTAGTATGCTGTCTATTTTTATATTGGGAAGATAAAATACTGTAATCAGAAATAGGTCTTTACTGATCACTGGACTACAGGCATCCATAATCTTGCTCCTTTTGTCAAAATGATGCTCTTTCTTACTGCTACTCTACCCTCCTGCCTGCGACCTCACTGCACCAGATAGACCATGTATTAATCTACACCAGTGTTTCTCAACCTTGACAATTTTAAGGCACGTGGACTTCAACTCCCAAAATTCCACAGCCAGCAATGCTGGCTGTGGAATTCTGGGAGTTGAAGTCCACGTGCCTTAAAATTGTCAAGGTTGAGAAACACTGATCTACACTAACTGGCTGGTTTTTACTTGATTTATCACAAAATAAGATTTTATCCCATCCACTGCATTTGTAAGTACAGATAGTCCTTGTTTACCAACTGCCTCATACAGCAACCATTTCCATTACAATAGTGATGAAAAAAAGCAACTAATCCTTGTATTTATTACCCTTGCAGGTCTGTAAAGCAAAGGAAAGCTGAAGTAATATCATAAGCAGAGTTGTGATTTCATTTATCAACTGCTTCACTTAACAATTGAGTTGCCAGTCCCAATCGCAGTCACTAAGCAAGTACTATCTGTACTCCAAAGACACTCACTCTTTTTCTTACATGTTTTGAAATCTAACAATAAAGGTATTAGTTAAATTAGACTGACTTCATTTTGAAAGGAAATTTGTTTCTTACATTCTCCTGTTGTTGCTTTTATTCCCTTTCAACCCTGTTTTCTTTTTAAATTCCCCATTTAAACATCTACATTTCAGCAAAGTGTTGCATAGGTTGTTTTAATATTGTGATTCAACCACTGATTTTTTTCTATTAAAGCAACAGGTATTGAAAAAATATTATAATTCTCCTAGTTGGGATTTCACCACATATTACAGCACACATAATGAATTATTCCAAATGAATGGTCTCTCAGGTGATGACTTTGGGAAAGATTGAGTCCTCCACTCAAAAGAATGAGCAGGATATCTCTGAAATACAATGGGGCTTGATTACGATAGATATTGTGAAATGCATTCCCTCGAATGTATGGTTTTTCTTATATCCATGAATGTGATTTTAAAATACAATCTCTCACTAAAACACTTCTCATAGTTGTTATACACCATCAGACATTGTTCATCATGCAAAGCAATCAGAGACTGAATCCTGGATCTTTCTTTATGTGGAAAGATAGTTATCAACAAGTTTCTAAAGCATAGGAAGTATGTTAATAAGTTAGATTACTTATATGAGATTCTTATTATCTTATTCTGACTGGCAGCCAGTCTACAGAACTTAGCCTTAGGGTTCTTTTTCAAAATTCCTTTTTTAAAAAATCCTTTTAACTGGAGATGCCAATAAAAAAACCCAAGACTTTCACATGCAAATTATTTCTTCTGTCACTAAGTACACTCCCTTCCATTTTCAGCACCAGATGCCAACTTTTAAGAAAAGAAGATTTTGTGTTTGGCTAAAAATGTGGCAAAATAAATAAACAATAAAATAGAAGCAGTAGTTTGAATGCTTGGAACATAAGATTGATCTGGATGTAGTCATTGCCATGGCACTATAGAAGTCATGTGTCTTGATACTTAAAAAAGCAAAATTATATTAATCTATTACAAGGAGTCCTTGACTTATAACCATAGCTGAATCTGGAATTAGGATTGTTAAATGACGGTTGTAAAGTGGGTTGCCATGTGACCTGACTCAACTTTCCCAGGTGCAGTTGTTCAGTGACTGTGTGGGTCGTTATGAGGATAGAGCAAAAGAACTGCCTATCAAAGAAGGCTGGCAGCTCCCCTCTGTGTGCAGAATGGAACTACAGTGCTCGGTTGGAGAAAAAAGAAGCTTGGATTGTTGTGCTCCAAGCTTTCTTAATCCAGCCCAGTGCTTCAGTTCCTCTTCTGCTTGCTGGAGAGATTCTGTTCCAAAAACAATCCATCGGGCAGCATTTTTGCTCTCAGACCAGCTGGGTGAAAAAGGTCCCTTGCAGGGGACTTTTGCCCAACCTGTTTGAGAGCAAAAGACAAAAGACATGTGAGACAGAATCTCTCTACCAAACAGTGCTCTCTTGAAAGCTGGCTGAAAAATGTCTGTCCTGAAATCCAAGGAAAATCCAGGTTGCGACCTTCTCTGCCAGCTTCTCTGCTCCTTCTGGTTAAGCCAGTAGGGAAGATCACAGATAGCGATCACTTGATCTCAGGGCACCCAAAATGTCCAGATCACATTCAATTAACTGTGGGGGCGCTGCAATAATTGTACATTTGTGTGTGGGTCCCTTCGTTCAGGCCTGTCATAATTGCAAATGGTCACTGAATGAATGGTTGTTAAATGAGGGCTACCTATATAATATGCTCTGCAATTTTTATATGATGGGATGGGGGATTCTAAATACTAACTTAATATATAAATAAATAAAATGCATCCTCTTGGATTCTTTCACATAGCCTTACCTAACATTGAAAAATCATCTATTGTCTTTGATTTACAATCACAAAAGGGAGCAGAATTTCCATTGTCGAGCAAGGCAGTTGTTAAGTGAATTGAACCTAACTTTATGACTTTTGCCAGAGTTGTTAAGTGAATCACTGCGCACAGTGAATCACACAGTTGTTAAGTGAATCTGTCTCTCCCCCCCCCCACACACACACTAACTTTGCTTGTCAGAAGCTAGGTGGTAAGATCACGCAAATAGTGATCATATGAATCCAGGATGGTACAACCATTGTAAATACATGCCAAGTGCATGAATTTTGATCATGTGACCATAGGAATGCTGTGAGGGTTGTAAGTGTGAGGACTAGTTGTAAATCACTTTTTTCAGTGCCACTCTAACTGTGAATGGTCGCTAAACGAATAGTTGTAAGCTGAAGACTACCTGAATCACAGAAGCTTCTTGTGGGAGGAGTTAAGATAAAAAAAAATGAATTCCACTGTTTCAGTGGACATCTCTATGAATCTGAGACACTCTGCAGAAATATACATTTCTGTAAGAAGCTAATTGTTAACATGTTTTTAAATATTTGTACTAAGACCTTAAATAGTTTTTAATATTGAGAAACAAAATACAGTGTAAAGGTGTTTCAAAATGGAGTAAAGATATTCATTTCAGATAGTTAAAACATAAAATCATGAATACAATAAAAATATTCAGTAAAGAAATAAAGTTTTCATAAATAGGGGAAATATCGAGCCTTTTCTTCTAGAATTTTTGAAAATTGGGAAGGGAGGGAAATGAAGTTGTTTTTAAAATGAATACTTTGATAATACTTTGTCACCATTAATGGGACTTGTGCTCGTTTTAGCAGCACATATATTAACATTTGAATAATACCATTAATGGGAACTAATGTATTATGCATATTTTATAAATAATCATGTTTGAAACTTGGGAGATTTAACAGCTGTGTAATAACTTTGTGATTTCACATTTGTCTGTGGCCTTAATTTTGGCAAAACTAATTCCCTATTGATATTAATAGTAAGTGACAATAAGCTATTGTAGAAAAGTTACTCCTTTAAAAATATATCAGATATTTTTCTGCTATTATATTGTACCATAGACATCCATGAACATTTCATATAATGTATTTCAATATCTAGAGATGAAAAAAATGATTTTTTTTCTTCACATTCTTTAAAAGAAACAACAGTGTTTTCGTACTTACCATTCCATGATTCAGCCAAGTTGGTATAAAATTATCAAGGAGCTTGGGGTAAACAAGTTCTCTGTCATAGATATAGATGCTCCAAAACATTAGCACAACAAACTGGGGCAAAGAGAAAAGAATACATATATATGTATATAGAGTCATATTTTTACAGTAAGAATTACATTTTATTAGTATCAACCATCAACCAATTACTACTGTTCTGTTGTGTGTACTTTTAGTGTACAAACTAGTTTAAATCTAGGTTGGCTAGCTTATAGATATATGTAGGTAATCTTCACTTAGCAATGGTAATTGGACTGGCAACTCCATTGTTAAGGACGATTGTAGTTGCAGCAATTTTAGTTGTCATTGTTAAGTTAATTCCACATGGCTGCTAGGCATTACATCACATGACCTCCATTTGCAACCTCCTGCCAGCTTCTCAATTGACTTTGCTTGCTGGAAGCTTGCACTGAAAATTGCTAGTGGTGATCATGTGACTGAAGGATGATACAATTGTTATAACTGTGAGCCAGTTGCCAAGTATCTGAATCACTATCACATGATTGTGATAACTGCAACGATAAGGACTGATTGTAAGTCTCCTTGTTCAGTGATGTGGTAAATTTGAATGACTGCTGAATGAATGGTCACTTTTTTCAATGTTGTCGTAACTTTGAATGGTCATTAAAACGAATGGTCATAAATCGAGGGTTATCTGTATTCATTATTATACTACGATCTATATTGTATGCAATTAGAGTAATATTCTGGATTACAGTAGTTTCCTCTAAACCACAAATAACCTATTAGATTTGGTGCATTAGTGTCATGTATGAACTAACTGAATCTCAGCAGATTCATCCATCTAAACAGAAATACTTTAAGTACCGAATTATACTATACAAGTATCACAGTTTATCCTTGCTCAATGCAGTTTATACTCAGAGTAGCCATGAACAATGAGCCTGGGAAATATGTGAACCCTATGTATTCTAATGTAAGATGCTGAGTTGCATACTTGAGATATGTTTGATAGCAGCACATTAACTATAAAGATCTTATAAAACAATGCTAGACATAGTACAGATAATTGTTGACTGACAATGGAATTGGGATTGGAATTTCTGTTGTTAAGCAATTGAGTCTGCTTAGCAATGGCAATCATGTTGCCATCATTAGTATCATTAGGTGAGGCAACTTCCTACTGGCAACCTGCAATCAAAGTCTGTGGAGAAGCCTGGAGGAAGTTGCAAGTCCCAGGCCAAGGTGTATAAGAGGCATGGATGGCATGGTTAGGATTCACAAAAGTGCGAGGGGGAACAAGAAAGGCATGGTGTAGTTTGAAGAGTGTGTGCATGGGTGCGTATGAGGCATAGTGAGGGTCCAGAAGGGTGTGCAAGACATATGGCATGGGTCACGAAAGAGAAAGCGCATGAAGATGCGAGGAGGTGAATGAGAGGTGCTACGCATATCAGGAGGGTATGCAGTGAAGCACGAGAATATGCGACAGGCACTACACAGATCAAGGAGGATATGCATGGCACAGATCAGAGAGGGTGCACAAGGGTGTGCACGAAAGGGGCTGTGTGGGTTAGGGAGGGTGGGTAGGATTATGTGGGTGGCTAGGACAATATGTGTGCAGAGGACCTGGAGAGGGTGTGTTGGTTGGGGAGATTTAACCCTGCCAATTGTGACTTTCCCTGTCAAGACTCCCAGATAGATAAGGATTTTGGCTTATTTTTCCAAAATTCAGTGTTAACATTTGAGGGTTTTCTAGTTTCAACTACTGAACAACCTCTAGGTTTTCTGTGGACTTTAGATCCGGAGTCTGATTTGGTCATTCTAAAACGCTGAATTTGTTCTTCTCCTGTTCTCTTGCAGCTTTGCGTGTATGTCTGGAATCAGTGCACGACTTATTTATGCTTTCGCTTATGATTGGTTAGCTGATATTAGGGAAGTTTATGCTCTAAGCCAGAAATCCATTTAAGAGCTGATGCAGATGCACATATGCCACACTTGTCATACTTTCCTAAAAAAACTAAAGCTAAAAAAGCTGTGCCTTTTCCTGCCTTGCATAGTAACTCTATGATCCTAGGAAAGTAGGTGTTTGAATTATTGCATCCTTAAATCAAAAGTATATTTTCTGTGATGAAGTCAAAACTGTGAGAGCATAGGAAGAGAGGAAGCTTCTTTAAGGAGGTGATGACAAATGTGGAAGGCATACCAACACAAACTTTAAAATACAGCAGATCATTACTTAATATTATCCTGTGGAATTTTCTACTATAAAGCAAATTCATGCTTTCTTTAATGATGGCAGGTTACACCAGTCCTGAGGCAGCAAAGCATATTCCATATACCATGACAATATTACTTCCATGCCTAGCAGCTGGTACCTTTTTATTGCAATACTTGGTTTCTGCCAGACATAATGACACTTATATAGTCTGAATGGTTCTACTTTTGATTCTGGAACATTAATCCAAAAAACTGGAGGATGGGGTCATCTATTTGCTTTATGGCAAACTACCGAATAGTATCCATGTTGTCATTAGTGAGCCATGGCTTCCACTTGCTATTTTTCCATGAATCTTATTTTTAATTAGTGTTCTTCTGATAGTGCAAACCAAATCCACAGTCCATAGTTAACCGTGAAAATCCCTGAATGTTTTCCTGGGCTTCTTTATGACTTCTTTGTGACTGGAAAAATTTGTTAGCTCTTGGAGTGATTTTGATCACATAATCCATTTCAAGATTGTGTCTCTTAATTCTGTATCAATGAAATCTAATCCAGATCTTTAGAAATTGTTTTGTAAATATTTCCAGGCTGACAGGCATTGCTTTTTTACAGAGTTCTACAGATATTGTGTTCCTCTAGATCAGTGGTTCTCAACCTGTGGGTCGGGACCCCATTTGGGGTCGATCGACCATTTCATGGGGGTCGCCAAGCAAGGCTGTCCGCCATTTTTTTTGTCCGCCATTTTTCCCCCTTTTCCGGCGGGTGCCTTACCTCCCTTGGGCTGGGCCAGCTGGTGGTCGGCCTGCTCTGTCTCTGCTGCTTGCCAGCTACACCTCGGCCTGCGCAGGGGGCGGAACCACGCATGCGCAGCACTCCAGGGCAGGGAAAGTCCTCGACTTACAACCGGTTGGGTAGTCCTCGACTTACAACCGGTTTAGTCCTCAACTTACAACCGGTTTAGTCCTCGACTTACGACCGGTTGGGGTCACGGCATTAAAAACATAACTTATGATGTAAGGAGGCAAAATTCATGAGATTTGTATAGGACTAGGCTGACTCATATCAGCTCTGTTTTAAGAGGAACTCACACAACTGAATTAACTAAGCTAGGTGATTACTTTTCATATTTATGTATTACACATTGGATGTAGTATGTGAAACTAGCACCAAACTTTGGTAATATTTAGTCACCCAGACTCCTGTTATACATCACTTGGGCCCACATGAAGATTTAACAGTGAAGATCATATTAAACAAAAGCATTAAAAAAAGAAACTTCCAGTGCTAGATTTCAAAAAGTAAATCTGATATTAATGGATGATTTTAAAAAGCTTGCATGCATTTGAATATTTTGTGAAGCACAGAAAGCATACTGACCTTGCCAATGAAGTAAAAGTGGAAAAGACAGGAATTTCCATCTGTCCCTAAATAAAGTCAGCCAATGAAAGCAACATTGGTTGCAACCATCTGGTGCTCCAGGTGGCAAGAACTTCTTTAATGAAACAGGTAGGTTCAAAAAGCAGGCTTAAGCAAATGATTCTAATTTTAGTCAAGTTGCCCATTCAACATTTCTTAAAACTCAACAACATCCCATTGCCTAAAAATCTAAATGTCCCAATATATAATTGACATAATTACTAAAAAATAGATCTGGATCAAAACAATTCCTTAAGATGTATCAACTCTAGAAATCTAGAAAAATATAATAAAATATTTCACACTTCTCTTTGGTTCCCCCTCTCTTGCCGTTGCAGGCTTTTTTATTCTGCCAAAAGTTTCACTGATTCTTTGCTTTCCCTATTTATGATTCTTTACCTATATTTTCATTATTTGTTCAATTTTTTTAACATAGCTTTCTAAAATTTCATTCAGACATAACTGTCTCCAATTACAATGATAGTATTAAAACGTGTTTTTTTAAGAAACTGCACCTATTAGAGTTTACGGCTTCATCTCAGAAAGTAGAAAAGGACTTTGTGTGCAGCAAAACTCTTTTAATGAACAAAAGCCTTCTGAATGTGCATAATGAATGAAATTGAAAATGCAAAATATACAAAATTGATATACAAAATGATACCTTAGTAAAAATATACAAAGATGATATACCAAGTTATGTAGCTATGCCCAGTTCAGTGACTGTTCAAAGTTAGGACGGCACTGAATGAGTGGTATTTAAACCAGTTCTTGAAATTTTGGATGTCACAGCACTCACACAGACAAATGATCGGATTTGGGCATTTGGCAACCAGTTCACACTTATCATAGTTGCATCATCCCACAATCACGTGATCGCCATTGGTAACCTTCCCTGCCAGCTTCCCAGAGGCAAAGTCCCAGAGATCTCATACTCCATAGCACCCACTCCACCACAGCCTGCTCTTAATACCATGCACTGACCTGCAGCAACTTCTCTACTTGCAGCTCTCACCAACCTGCCTATGCTCCCTACCGCCCGCCTGTAGCCCCTGCTGGTTTGCCCACACTTCTTTAGGACCATGAATTCATTTTAAGGAGAAATTAGAATGAGGTGTTTCAATCAATTGTATTTTCAGCAGGTATGAGTGTGGGAAGTTTTGCCTTACTTAAAGTACAGACTTCTGACTATTCATTAACTAAGTCTGATCTTCATAATACAGATACATAGGAGAGTGACTTGAACAAAGTAACATTTCTGAGGAAACAGCTATTGAGGCTCACTAGGCTGTAAAAAGTTACAAAATCATTTCCAAAGCGTTTGGACTCCATCAGTCCACTATCAGGAAGATCATTTACAGATGGAGGCCATTCAACACCAATGTTATCCTCCCCAGAAGATCACACCAAGAACAAAACATATAATAATCCAGGAGCTTTCAAAGAAACCCAGAGAGAGCTACTACTCTTCAAAAAGAGCACTGTTGCCAGTCTACAGTTTGCAAAACACCATGTGTATAAGCCAGAAGGTTACTGGAAAAGTGTTCTGTAGAAAGATGAGACCAAAAATAGAAAAATTTTGGTGTGAATGAAAAGTATTATGTTTGACAAAAGGCAAACCCTATTCCAGTGTAAGAAGCTATCTGTGAAATATGATGGTGGTAGTATCATGGTTTGGATCTGCTTTTCTGCCTCTTGAGGACTAGGACAACTTGCCATCAATGATCATGAGATATCAGTGGAATGGGATGGCAACCATGAACTCTGAATTGCACCAAAAAATTCAAAGGAAAATGTCAGGGTATCTGTGAACTGAAGCTGAAAATGGGTCATGTAGCAAGACAATAACCTTAAATAGATGAGTTGTACAACCAAAGCAGAAGAAATAAATATTTTGGAAAGGCTAAGTCAAAATCCTGACTTTAATCCTATAGATCAGTGGTGGCGAACCTATGGCACGGGTGCCAGAGGCGGCACTCAGAGCCCTCTCTGTGGGCACGTGCACCGTCGCCCCAGTCCTAGGCCTTCAGCTGGGTTTTATAAAACCTTTTCGCTTTAGGCCTCTGCTGCCGTGTGCAAAAAAAAAAAAAGGTTCAATCAGTCAATTTCAACTTCTTGCGGGAAAAAAAAAGATCTTGCAAAGTTGGAATTGATTGATTGAACTTTTTAGTCCCACCCAGTCTGCCGTTACCACCACAGCCACGCCCACCCAATGGGCCACGCCCACCCAATGGGCCACGCCCACACAATGGGCCACACCCACTCAGCACTCAATGATGCATAAGTGGGTTTTGGGTTGCAGTTTGGGCACTCGGTCTCTAAAAGGTTCGCCATCACTGCTATAGATTAAGAGTAATTGGAAATCTTTAGCTGCAAGGGAGCACACTAGTAACTGAAAGCAAAGATTCACATACTTTTACCACAAATATGTAGCTTTGGATTATTTTCCTCAATGAATAAATGAACAAGTCTAATGGTTCTGACTCATTTTTTTAATTACATTCTCTTTAGTTTTAGAACTTGTGTAAAGAACAGATCATGTTTTAAGTCATGATGCTGAATTTTTGAAAATTAAAAACAATTCACAAACATTTAAGCACTCTATGCTCTTTTGCTGTTCTATTTCTCTGACAAATGCACTTTATATTGATTATCAGTACTTTTAATTGTTTTAATCATTATTTTTATATTACATGTGAACTTGGAGGCATGACATAGATATAAATTATACATTTAAAGCTGGAAAATACAGTTCCTTTTTCTATATAGCAATCCTATATTGCCCACACTGAACTTATGTACTAAACATTTTTGTTAATATAATTACACTGAATGACTAAATAGAAATACTTATAAATGCAATAAATAAATGGCACTTTTAATATATAAAATTGCACTGGTGACTATGAGCTTTTCTTTAAACAACTGATATTTTAAAAACAGATTAAAAACCAAGAACCAACCAAGAACTCTAAATTGAAAGGAAATTCCTTTCTTTTCATGGTACTTACAACCCCAATGGGAAAAGCTAAGACAGCCATCATCCAGTCACGTAGGGAGATGAGTTTTCTTAGTTGCCTTTCTTGTTCTTGGCTGTCATTTCCTTTAGTCAGAAGGCTGGAAAGATCAGTCAGAACACAGATCCCAAAAAAGACTGCTTGAACAACCTGCATTAGAAATATCAACATATTGAAACATAAATATCTTTCTCAATAATATCATTTTTAGCTGCAGATCCTTTGTAGTGGTGGTGACATTTGGCAGCAGGGAATTTATTGAGCTTTAAAAATGCCCAGGCTGGATATTGTGCAGGCGTACTCTGAAGCCTTGCTTCATAAAAAATAGAAGGAACTATAATCTTTACTATCCAGAGTAACTCTGGCTTAATAGTCAAACACTTTTTCTAATATGCAATGAAAATGTATTATTCTCATTTTCTGCTCTATCAAGTATAAGTGCATTTCTTTATACAGTGTTGGAAGCATTTAGCAAGAATGGAAAGGTAGACAGGATATGTGCATTTATCCTGAACTCTTCCTCTTCAGTTATGGTATTAATGCCAATTCTGAAAACAAGGGCCAGTCTGGCATCATTCTGAAAAAAAAATTATACTGTCTATCTCTGTGGATATTTTTCTCACTTAATGTACCAACATTACATTTCTGGTCCCCACTGTCAACAACATCTTTGCACTTTTGCCATGTATTAAAAAAAAACATAAAACTCACCCTGACATCTACTCAAGTAACCATCACCTTTTATTTTAAAAAGCTCTAAATTATTTGCTAACTGCTGTTTCTTCTGCTTCTTCTGAACTGTAAGTACAACATCTGCCCTATTACTTTCCATGTCCTGGAAGGCAGGAAAAAAAGGCAGGGCATTTTTATCCATTTAGAAAATATGTGTTTATGTGGAATATATTTTTACTAGATTATATTTCATATTATCTTTTCTAAAGTTTAATTTTGCTTGACTTCTATTCAGCACATACAATTATTTTGAATTAAATATATTTTATATTATACACAATACTAGAGCTGTGATTAGTGATATATCCTAGATTACGGGTGTCAAACTCGCTGCGTCATGTGACGTGTTGCGACGTATTGTGACTTTTTTCGCATTGCCGGAGCTGGGGTGGGTGCAACCTCCGCATGATGCAACCGGCCCACGGGCTGGCAGTTTGACACCCCTGTCCTAGACCATCTGCCAAGCATCAATTAATAATAGGAAAGGCCATCAAAAAGCTAGGTAAACTTTGGCTTCACTTGTTGAGCAAGGAAAGAAACATTTATCACAGATATTTATACTAAGTTGTACTTATGGATTAAGTTTACAATATCTTGAAAACTCTATCATGTTTTAAAATAAATAGTTCACTCAATCAAAAAGCAATGATTTAGAGAAGTCTCTGATAAGTAGCAGACAAATTATTTATGTGAAAATTCTAAAATATACAGAATACATCTCATGGTCCAAAACAAAGTGGCTTTTCTAATTAATGTTAAGTAAAATGAAGACAAGATTTTGTCCTATTAGGATACCTCTGTAACATCAGAATGTTAAACCTATAGCTGTTTGAATAAAAATTATTTATTACCTTTTTCCTTATCTTGTCATATTCAAATGATTCTTGGTTGTATTTTCATATATTCCTGGGAGCTTTAAAAATTTAGGAAGACAAAAGGTCTGGATAAAACTACATTACTATATAAAAACAACACATCCATGTTGTTACCAGGAGTCCATATTCGATGGGGGGAAAGGGAAATTAATTTAACTGGTATTTGCCACACACTAGCTGTACAGCAATTCAAGAAGTGTTGTTTATGTTACAAGACTGTTTAATGCTTGCTTTTCTGACCTTTCTGGAATACTTCACTTATTATCCTCTTGCTCAGTTATTTTTATCCAATTTTCATCTACTCACCTCAGCTTGCGGATTATGTCTCAATTTCATACTGAGCTAGTCTTCTCTATTAATTTATTAATGCAGATCTTAATCACTATAAATACAGCATAAGGTATTACTAAAATCATGTAGCCATCTTTGCACTAGTTGAATAAATATAAAATAATAATAAACAAGAACATCCATAAAGCTGGAGACCACTTTTATGTCTGAGACACTGTATCAAGTAACTTCAGAAGCAATTAGAGAAACACCAAAGATGCCAGATTTCCAGACTCTTAGCCTTGGGAGCAGTGCTTTTTTTGTAAAAAAAAAAAAAAAAAAAGGGAACTCACACATGTCATACAACCTGCATTGCCTACCCTACAAGGTTCCATCCAAAAAAGGTGCCGGAACTCCGTTCTGGGCGTTCTATGACAAAAAAAAGCCCTGCTTGGGAGTATGATATGGAATTCCTAAAGCCATTCACAAAGAATCTACAGCAATATGACCCCCAAAATTATCATATGCTTTGACTGTTCATTCCTAATTAACCCAGTAATTTTAGAAAATACTGTTTCCAGCAAGATTTCCCTGTGACGTGATTTACATTTATTAATTTTAGCCATCAAATACCTTTAATTTTGATTTTGTTATCTCTGATTTTTGGATCCATACTTTGTACATCATCAGGAAATAAAACTTTTATGCATGTATTTAATTAGCCAAACTGGAAAAAGCAAAATACAGTACAAATAATTTGGACTCTTCTGACAAAATTCATCTATGTCTCCAGTTCTATAATATCAGAATGCATGCAACTGAATAGGAAAAGGATCCAATACTATTGAATACTACTAAAATCTCCATAAGGATTTACTAGAAAAAAATCATTTGGTCTTTTTTAGATATTTAGAAATGAAACAAAATCTACATGCAGAGACAAACCTAATGCAGAATAACATTAAACATGAACCCAAATGACTCAATCCAGCTTTGTAAAAATGCAAGCATCTTTGCATAGTAGATAATATTTCTCCTCCTTAACTTATTTCAAGTTTGTTTGTTAGTATCCTGCCTTTATTTTTAAAAATAACTCAAGGTGGCCAACAAGTCTAATGCACTTTCCTTCTCCTATTATCTCTATAACAATAACCCTGGGAAGTGTATTGGGCTGAGAGAGAGTGCCTGGCCCAAAGTCACCCAGCTGGCTTTCCTGGCTAACCTACACACACAAATACACACACGCGTGCGCACGCGCGCACACACACAAAGAGTTTCCAGTCAATAAATGCTCATCCTATCCAAATAGCAACTTCTGTCACTACAACAGGAAACCAACAAAAATAATACATCTATTATAATAAGAATACTTATGCCTTGTTACAAATACTAAATTACAAACATTGTGATATCATTAAGACCTAAAGAGGCAATCATGAAAATTAACATGCTTAAAAATTGTTGTCAGAACAAATCCGCAGATCAAATATCCATAAATTACGAACCTGTGCTATAACAGCTATAGTAATTTTGACTGAAACATTTGCCCAGATTAGCTATTTCAGTAACATATTCATGAGAGAAATTGTTATCCCTCAAGATCATAAACAATTTTTAAATTTTATAATTAAGCCCCATATTCTATCTGTTTTCTATATCAACAATAATTTGCCATTATAAGCTGGAATGTATCCTATTTAAAAGTGGAAAAGCAGCATGTCAATATATTGGGAAGTAATCTAGTATTTCCCAACTAAAGCAGAGGCTACCAAAATGTTTGCTCCTCAGAGCAAATTCCCCAGTGCAACCACATTACTACCACATCTTTAAAAAGATATTAGATCCCTTTTAACATTAGCAGTTACTATTTTAACTACCATTCTTGATGTGTTTTCATAACTTGCAATAATGATCCTTCACACTCATAAAATGGTAAAAGAGTATCATATTTAACCAAAAGCCATATTTAACAAAAGACGATAGAAGAAATTCTGTTTCATCTTCCAGACCTCTTCTCTCCGTTTTTGAGTGCAATAGGTCAAAGAATATGGAGGTCTCAAAAAGATGGAGGAATAATATCTCAGAGAAAAGAAAAATAAGTAAACTAGAAAGGGAACTAGGTGGCATTTCCCATTTACTTAGAAGTCTATCTTCATGAATATATATATATTTCCACCATCTAGTGGCAACCTTGTTAGTACTACTTTGTAAATTATCATCAGCTTAAATATCTACATACATATAGGGAAAACAAAGTATCATAATTGACCATAAGAATATTAATTAAGAGAACTGCAAGGGCTTGTTCAGACAATCACAAAGAGTCAAGAATGATTTCGACTCATATTTATTGGTCATATATATCAGAATGTTTTTGATATTTTGACTTAACATTATTAATATTTAAAGACTGATAGCAAAACAAAAGCCAGATTGGTGTAGTGGTTACAGACCCTAGGCTTGAAACTGGAAGACTGAAAGTGCTACTCCTGCCTTTGATATGAAGTCAGCTGGGTAACTTTTGACAATCACTTTCTGTCTCAGCCTTAGTAAAATGACAGTGCAAACCACTTCTGAAAAATGTTAAGAAAATGCTAAGAAAACGGGGGGGGGGGGGGGNAGAGGTTATGAATAAATTAAACAGGTGTTTACCATACCAGATATTATTTATCTTAATTAGAAATACAACACTCTCCATTTAAAGTATATATTAGAATACAAGTATATATTAGAATGCCTGAATACATTATTTGAGAACTCAGACTTGAACTAAATTTTACCTTCTGGATTTTTTTTTAAATTGAACCTAGGAAAATTCCAAGTACGTTAATTTCCAAGCACATTCAAAAATACACATTCAAGCAAAATCTGGGCAATCTAATTTATTTTAAGAAGCTGTTATGAATGGTAATTCGGTAAAGATATGAAGGGTTCTGTAACTGGAACAAAAAGAAATTGTTTAGCCTAACTATTGCTATCTCGCTTTTGTAATCAGCGTTTGCATTAGGGACAAATTTCATGCAAGCGTGGGAAAAAATGTACATGGATGGGATGTACTGAAGGAGGGAATAAGGGAGTGTACAGGAATGATTGATGTGTTCCTTATGATGCAATGGCTCTGTTGTCTGATTTCCATTGGCTAACAAAGTTTATAAAGCAATGCTACTAACTTTCTAAGGTGTCGGATGTAACTCTGTCAGCGTTCCAGGTTGTACATGGATGGGATGTACTGAAGGAGGGAATAAGGGAGTGTACAGGAATGATTGATGTCTCCCTTATGATGCAATGCCTCTATTGTCTGATTTTCATTGGCTAACAAAGTTTATAAAGCAATGCTACTAACTTTGTAAGGTGTCGCACTTCTGGATGTAACTCTGCCAGCGTTCCAGGTTGTTTGCCACCCATCTGTTTTATTTGATCAATTAATGCAATGTTTCCTCAAGAAGCCTCAGTTTGAGTTGTCTGATTAGACTTTTAATGGTATCTCAAATTTAAGTAAGGGTCAGGAACCTTACAGATATGTAGACATTTAATATGCTATTGCCACGCTGTACAAGGCAATTGACCAAAAATAACTAATTCCTTTTCAAAAGGAATCTCAAAAGAACTGTTAAAATTAGTAAATTTCTTTTGCAGATGAAATCAAAATACCACGGTCAAATATTTTAAAGTGTGTTGCTTTGTGAAACAGCACAAAGCCAAATAACTGAATAGTATATTATGATGCATAATTATGCAAACCCAATGTGCAACATCAAAATGCAGATGGTTGATGTCTCTAAAACTCTGTAGATTTAGTGTCCCTATTCCCAGAGAGACAAAACTGATATCCTTAACATGATGCTTGTTCATTTCTGTATCAAAGCATAAATGTATCATATCAGAATATCTTTGTAATGCAGTATGTAAGAGAAAAAGGGACAATTTATTTTCATGTATATTCTATGAGCCTCTGAAATCATCCAAAATAAGTCAAACCTATCCAAACTCACTTCCATTCATTTTCATTTTCAATGGTTTTTGTCTTCCTATTATTATTTTAATTTATGTTACTGTACATAGTGGCCAAGAGGATGCATTTGGGGATGAGTAAGATAATATCCCAATATTGCTTCTAGCAAGTAAGCATGGCAGGTTTGATACTGGATAGCCTTTTCCTCTGTGTCTGTACCTCCTTCCAATAACTCTAATTATTTCCTTTTAGTGGTAAATTGCCCTATATGTAGCTTTAATAGAAATTCCTGTGAAAAATACAGAAAATTCTTCAGTTCACTTATCTACAGCATGCGTAATTTTATGCAATTTATTGTACTCCCTCACTTGCCTTCTTTCTTAGCTAGAAAGACTTAAATATTCTGTTTAGCAAAATGCCAGTGGAGATTTATCAATTTTACAAATTATCAAAGCTCTGGAGGTATGAAGAAAGATCTGCTAAAAATAAAACTGTAAAATTATAATTTGGTTATGATGAAAGGAAGAATGCTATCAAATTAGAAGATTGCTCATAAGTTGCAGATTTGCACACTACAATTTACACTTCTTCGAGCAAGTATGTAAAATTGGTTTATCCTGTTGGGAAACCATTATTCTACCAAAGAATACAATTTACTAGACATTAAACTCTATAGGAAAAGCTCAGTCTGATGCTTCCTTCATCATATATTTGTTTTCTGCCCCGATCATTTATGAAGACTACCAATGTATTGTTAAAATATTAAAAATAAGTTACAATAAAGTCTCCTCTGATCTGAGCTTGACTCCCTATGACTTCATTGAGAGATTCATACAATTTTCTTGATAACAATTTGGAAGTGATTTGCCATAACTTTCTACTGGGATGTATTTTTGTCTTTCCTGCCTACCCCACAGGTCTGATACTATGTGCAGGTCACCTAAGTACCAGCTAGTCTTGATCCTACTTAGCTAGGTCAAAAATGTGCTGTCACCTACTGAGAAAGCAAAAAGTTATCTTTATGAAATGTAGTTATTTCCCCCCTTTTTTCTAAACAATTTAACACAATTTAACATGGATCACTTTCTCAGCAAGAGAGTCCAGCCTCAAATAATTGAAAAGAAGACATCAATACAAGGTCATCATGGTCACCTACAGGCAGTTTTTTTCAGAGAAAGGGGTTTACTTATTTACTTATCCATTATATTTATATAAGTTGGCCAGTGATGGGATTCAGCCAGTTCGCACCACTTCGGCAGAACCGTTAGCTAATTTTTTGTTGCCCAGGCCCAGAATGGATTTCTGGAAACGGCATCCACACAGAGAACTGGTTGTTCACATATTTGAATCTGAAGTTGGCCAAATCACATATATATGATTCTGGGCAACTCACACACTTAAAAATAGAAATCAATAAATAGTAAATAAACAACTGAAATAAAAGCCTTCTGAGACTTCCGGTGGCAGGCGCCTTCGCTGGACGCAGCTGTTTGCTGCTCCCGCCTGTTTCTGCGTAAAAGCCGTTTTGACAGCCTGCATCAGCTGTCAAACGGCTTGATACCTTTCCCCTGGGCATAGGGGGAAAGGTGAGCTGCCCGAGGTAGGAGTTGAGTTCCCGAGTCGTCCCTTGTGGACGATGTAGGTG
>NW_015386673.1:352525-416542 GCF_001527695.2 Protobothrops mucrosquamatus | reverse complement strand
AAAAAAAAAAAAAAAAAGCCTTCAAACACCAATTAAAACAAGTTTTGGTCATATTTTCGCATACAGATTGAAAATTCAAACTTTTAAATATCACTGCAAATCAACCACCCAAACTTTGAGTCTCTGTGATGCAAAAGATTGAGCTTAATTTTAATACTGAACTTTGGGTTGAGGAAGCAAATTCTTTACTTTTTTATTTATATCCATATTCAGTGTTACTGTACCCAAGATCGGAGATTGATGAAGTGATTGGGTACAGTGTTACTGTACCCAAGATCGGAGATTGATGAAGTGATTAAAATTGAGGCACACTGGGTTTATACTTGTCACACTGGGTTTATACTTGTCACTTTTATATCTATCAAGAAGAGTCATGAATCACTGTTATGATTTCTGATTCTCAGATCTTTGTGGGTGTGACTGAAGATTCTGAGCATGATCAATCAAACTATTTCTTTAAGGGAAAGACACTCTATTTTAGATGGACCATCTAAATTGGAAGATGTTATCTTGCTCTGATACACTGAGTCAAAAAATGAATTCTGAACAAAACCTTCCTCCTCTCACAATTCTTAACCCTCCAGCAGAATTCTCCAGCACTACACATAAAGGAAAGTATGGATCTGTTGTTTGGGGATGGTTATATAGGTGTTCCATTTATATTTTAACAAACTCAGAGAGAACCTAGGAAAGATTCCATGGATGGAAATCCTAAAGGGGAAAACAACTCAAGAAGCATGGGAAACTCTGAAAAATGCTATCATAAAAGCCCAGTCCAGCACAATACCACTGAAAAAGAAAAACAAGAAATTCAAGAAGAAACCAGCATGGCTGCACAAGATCTCTCTGATAAACTGAAAGACAAAAAGGACAAGTAAAAAAATGGAAAGAGAGATGCATAACTAAGGCTGATTATCAGCGGACAACCAGAACATACAAAGATGAAGTCAGGAAAGAAAAGGCTCAGAATGAATAAAGACTTGCAACAAAAATCAAGGACAATAAAAAAAAGTTTCTTTCAACATAGTAATAACAAGAAAAAAGTCAAGGAAACTATAGGTCCACTAAAGAAAGAAGATGGCAAGGAAGTAACAGGCAGTAGGGAGAAAACAGAGCTGCTTAACTCATTATTTGCATCGGTCTTCACACAAAAAGAAAGTATAGCCAAACATACTAAAAAAACTATTGCAAAAGACAAACTAAAAAGAAAAATTAAAATAAGCAAGAAAATGGTAAGAGAACACCTATTCAACCTTGATGGATATAAATCTCCAGGATTAAATCCCAAAGTTCTGAAGGAGCTGGCAGATGTTATCTCAGAACCATTGCATCATATCTTTCAAAAATCCTGGAGCACCAGGGAAGTACCTGAGGATTGGAAAAAAGCTGATGTGGTTCCCATCTTCAAGAAAGGGAAAAAAACTGACCCAGGAAACTACAGACCAATCAGTCTAACATCAATACCTGCGAAGATCCTGGAAAAGATAATCAAAAAATAGATCTGCGAACAACTAGAAGCAAACAAAGTTATAACCAGTAGCCAGCACAGGTTTGTTAAAAACAGATCATGCCAAACAAATCTTATTTCATTCTTTGATAAAGTGACTAAATTAGTAGACCAGCGAAATGCTATGGGCATAGTATACTTAGATTTCAGTAAGGCATTTGACACAGTAGACCACAACCTGCTGCCTAGTAAGCTAGAAAAAGGTGGGACAGACAACATTACCACCAGATGGATTTGTAGCTGACTGACAAATGGTACTCAACAAGTAGTCCTCAATGGTAGTACATCCACATGGACAGAAGTAGGCACTGGGGTACCACAAGGCTTCATCTTATGCCCAATACTCTTTAATATCTTCATAACTCATCTAATTTGCAGATGACACTAAACTGGCAGGAATAGCCAACACCCCAGAAGACAAGCTCAGGATTCAAAAAGCACAATGGGCCCTATCCAACAAAATGAATTTTAATGTGGAGAAAAGCAAGTTTTTACACTTAGGCAGGAAAAATCAAAGGTATAAGTACAGATTAGGTGAGACCTGGCTCAAAAACAGTAACTGTGAGAGGGACCTTGGAGTCCTAGTGGATGATCACTTGAATATGAGCCAGTAGTGTGCAGCAGCAGCCAAAAAATCTAATACAATCCTGGGTTCTATAAACAAATCAAGATCACACAAAGTATTAGCACCATACCTGGAATACTGCAACCAATTTCTGTCACCATACTACAAAAAAGATGTTGAGCCTTTGGAAAAAGTTCAGAGAAGACCAACTAAAATGATCAAAGGCCTGGAGACTAAAACATATGAAGAATGGCTGCAGGACTTGGGTTTGGCTAGTCTAAAAAAAAGAAGAAATAGGGGTGACATGATAGCAGTATTCCAGTATTTGAGGGGCTGCCACAAAGAAGAGCAGGTCAAATTATTCTCCAAAGCACCAGAGGGCAGAACAAGAAACAATGGTTGGAAACTGACCAAAGAGAGAAGCAACCTGGAATTAAGGAGAATCTTCCTAATAGTGAGGACAATTAACCAGTGGAATAGCTTGCCTTCAGAAATCGTGGGTGCTTCATCACTGGAGGTTTTTAAGAAGAGGCTAGACCAGGGGTGTCAAACTGCCGGCCCGCAGGCTGGACGAGGTGTCACGAGGAAACCGCGCCCACCCCATTGCCGACAATGGGGAAAACGTTCCGATACGTCACGTGACATCACGTGACATTGTGAGTTTGACATGTCTGGGCTAGACAATCACTTGTCTGAAATGATATAGGTTCTCCTGCTTGAGCAGGGGGGCTGAACTAGAAGATCTCCAAGGTCCCTTCCAGCTCTATTCTATTCTAATTCTATTTCTGAAAATGTAATGTTCTGACTAGGAGGCACTCAAACTGCAAAGCACAAAACAGGAAGTCAGAGTCAACCAATCAGCATGCAAGATGCCCACCTTCACACATCGTGCAGTTGGGATTTGGGAGGTGTTTGCATTAGCCCATCTGAAGCTATCTGCAACCTACACTTACCCAACAATCCCTTTGCAACATAAGTATGCAGTTGCAGGCCTTTAGACTACAAAATGAGGCAAGGTTCTTTAAAACTTCAGATAGTTCCTCCAGAATGGGCAGAGCTAACTATGGCAGTATAATATTATTTCAAATACTTTAGTGTTGCTGGAATAATGGTTTTATGTGTTCCTACTAGGAGAAAGCTTCGGCTAGTAATAAATCGGTACACTGCGTGCCTTAACAAAAAAATTTCTTGGCCAGCACTTAGAAAACTTTCACAATAAACGAAGTTTCCACTGTCATGTGCAAAAGGCCAAGTTGCTTGGATTCACATATATATTAAGCCATTACGACATCCTAGGTCCTTGGCAAGAATTGATATGTACTGTAAGAAAGCCAATACCGGCTAAAGAACTGGTAACTGTGACTTAGCATTATTGTGAACCGATAATAATCAAGCACAGTTAGAATGTAAGTGATGTTTTGTATATTCACAAAATATGTCGCAATTCTAAGTGGCAATTCTAAAGAAAAGAAACTAGCCAACCTTTTTAAACTGATAAACTGCTTCTTGGAATAGCACGTTGCTTGTGCAACAATATAATGTACAATAATGTCATTCATTGGGGTTGCTATCCTCTCAGCAGCTACCTATAATTCTTTTTCTCAGTACGGATGTCATTTTTGGAAAAGTGCCTTGTATCGCTATTGCTAAATGTGGAGGAGCCAATAATCCTAATACATTTCACTCTTTTCCCTAGCACTGACCATTTGCGTAGTTAATGAACAGGCATCTTCAGATGACACCCGTTGCGACCGAGATGCCTTTCTTCTTTAAAAACGATGGTGCGAATGAACAAGGTCTTCCTTCACAGCGCCTCCCCTTAAGCGCTGCCCGTCACCAGTTCTTCCGCGCAAAGGAAGCCTCGTCCCCGGAGCAAAGTTGACCGGGGAGCGCAGCCACTCTCCTTGCCCGGGACATGGGAACGCATCCTCACATCCCGAGGAAGAGAAGGCAGCGGCGGGAAAGGTTACTTACCAGGTTAATGAACGTCAGAAATTTCCAGCTGCCTCCATAGGTCTGGTGCGCTGGCATGTCAATGGCCTTGTAATTGCACAGGATGGAAAAATAGGAGAGGAGGATGGCGACCCGCAGCACCTGCCCGGGTACGAGCGCCATGTTGCGTCTCCTTCCAAAATAAGTAAGGCCTTTAGCGCCGAAGGAACCAAGGCGGCTAAAAGCGAAGGGCGCGCGCTTCGCTTGCGGCTCAGGGCGCGCGCGTCAGGCGCTCAGCAAGCGTAGAGCCGGGGGAAGCGGCGCGCGAAAAGGTCCGCGCGCATTCGGCGCCGCTCAGTGTTCTCCACCACGGGGGATGAAAGCAACGTGAGCGGAGGCATAGACTACTGGCGTGTAGACCCGACCCACAGTGCCCAACTTCCGGAGTGAGTTTGGACGCCATGTTTCATGTTGCCCAAAAAAGAATTGCCCATAAGAAAGAGGGAAGAGGACTCAACCTGGGCGCCAACGTGTCTCCGCCACTTCCTCCTGCAGGCAGCAATACGAAGTTGCAGTAAGGCGAATGAATGCGTACGTAGTTTCCATCGCTCCCGTGCCACTTGCGTTTGCTTTTACTCCCAGTGAAACAGAAGGCGCTTCGGAAGGTTGAAAGTTGAAGTACGCGTCGCCTTGGCTGCAATTTAAACGGTGTTCTGCATCGAATTGGGACTGCGTTTCCTGCTCGGCTTTCACCTTTCCATATAAATAGGAAAATAAACCGCAAGTTCCGCCGGCATAAGGGGGCTGATGTCCTCAGCCTCATCGGAGCCACTGAAAGTGGCAGAGCAGTTTTCATTTATTTAAAAGCAAAACGAACGCACACCCACACAACTATTTTGCATTGCATTATCAGTTGCAAGAACATCCTTTCCTTTTTTTCCCCCCAGAGAAATGAGATTGTCCATTTATAGCTCGACTAAATTTCTGTTCGGTTTTTTTCCCCCAGATTTTTCATAGGGAGAGCGCGCTTATTTGCACCTCAAGTTTAAGTGCGTGTTGCTCTATTCAAAGGAGGAGGAAGCTTTGTCTTCAGGCATGCAGATCATGATTCTCAAACTCTACAGCAGTGATGGCAAACCTTTTAGAGACCAAGTGCCCAAACTGTAACCCAAAATCCACTTATGCATCATCGGGTGCCGGGTGGGTGTGGCCCATTGGCTGGGTGTGGCCCATTGACTGGGTGTGGCCAATGGGGTGGGTGTGGCCCATTGGCTGGGCGTGGCTGCGGTGGTAACGGTAGACTGGCTGGGACTAAAAAGTTCAATCAATCAATTCTAACTTTGCAAGATCTTTTTTTTCCGTGAGAAGTTGAAATTGACTGATCGATTGAACCTTTTTTTTTTGCACACAGCAGCGGAGGCCTAAAGCGAAAAGGTTTTATAAAACCCCAGCTAAAGGCCTAGGACTGGGGTGACGTCAAGCGTGCTCACAGAGAGGGCTCTGCGTGCCGCCTCTGGCACCTGTGCTATAGGTTCACCACCACTGCTGTACAGTAACACTACAATCAAGGGGGTCATACAGATTTCAGATTCGGTTCAACCCTGGGAATATCCAAGATGTGGGGTGATGCTGATTGCTGGGCTCGGAAATATTCTCAGAGTCACCTTCTCCGTCTGACTGCTTTCTTAAGTTATTCCTAACCAGGAGTTATTCTAATGCACATGTTCATCTCAAAACCAGCTGTCTTTCCTGATTCTTGTTTTCCACAAAGCTACTAAAAATAAAAAAATCTGTTAATGGGATAAAAATTAGTTCAAAATTCCCCCAGGTGGCATTGCCACTTGCGTTTGCTCTGTTTTATACAAAACAATTGTGTCACATTCAGACAGTTACTTAGCAAACAGCATTATTATCTCATGCCTCTTAAGCTTGCAAAAGATTGAGCCATCTAGAATATCAAAAACAACATATTCTCTTGATAAAGCGGATAAAGGAGGAATACTCATGACCATAAACAAGCTGGATTATTGAAACAGTGCTCCAATACCTCATTTTAGAGGTATTGAGGTACAGATGGTGGTACAGATAGTGAAGAATACCAAAAGGAATTATAAGACTTTCTGAAGAATTTTCTCCGAAGTGCACAAAATGTACCTTGAGAAAGTTATTCTGGCATCTCACTTGGGAAGGTGGGCTGCAATACAGTAAACATGGATGAAGATTTCCAAGGTCCCTTCCAACTCTGTTCTATATTCTATATGTCTTTTTTTGATGATGTCTAATAACCTACTAACAAACCCCAGAATTCATGAGATACTGTAGTCAGATTTTGCAAGATTTAGTCTTGTGTGAAATTTCTCAAGATCTTGTCAATCGATTAATTGTGAATATTTAACTGCTTTGAACTTTAGTTTAGAATATAGCAGACAATACCAATATACAATTCTTTCTGCTCAGAGTCATCAAACAAACTCTCATGCATATCCGGTTATAGTTCAGTATTCACTTTATATGTTTTTCCACAGTGAGCTGAAAATAACAGAATGAAACCCCACAGAATCAAATGCAAAATCTTTCACTTAGAAAACAGAAATCAAATGCATAGGTGTAAGATGGGGGATAATTCTCCACAAATTAGTACTGGTGAGAAAAATCTTGGAATAGTAGTTGATTATCGATTTAATGTAATCAGAAGGGTGATGTGACTGCGAAAAGGCAAATGAAAATTTTGGCTGCCTGAAGAGAAGCTTTTAAGTAGTTTTTAATAATGAAAAGTAATAGTGTTGCATTATTCTGTATTGAGCAGGTCCCTTGAGTCCGGTTCGGAGCACCACACTTTAAGGAGAGTTCAAATAAATTTGAACTAATAGAGCAGTGTTGGCGAACCTATGGCACAAGTGCCAGAGGCGGCACCCGGAGCCCTCTCTGTGGGCACACGTGCCGACGCCCCAGCCCCGCCCCCTCCACACCAGCAGCCCCCCTGGAGGAGAGTCGCCCCCAGGCACGGCCCGCTTGGAGCAGCGCAGCCAATGACATGGCAGCCGGGCAGTGGGGACAAGACTCTGCCCTTGCGCCCTGTCGCAAAAAGTTGATGCTGCAGGGCACGGGTGGAGGGCATGGCCACCATGGCGCTGCCGTGGAGGTGGTGGTGGCTGGCCTTCCGGGTGGGTGGGGGTGGGCAGGGGTGGGGCAGTGCAGTGCGGGGGTGAGGTAGTTTTTGGGCACTCGGTCTCTAAAAGGTTCGCCATCACTGTAATAGAGCAAAAAGCAACAAGAATGACCAGAGTGCTAGAAACTAAATCCTGTGAAAAGACATTGAATGATTGGCAATGTTTAGCCTTGAGAAGAAGAGGAGAATGGTGTAGGAGGGAGAAGTATGTGAAATAACATTACAGAAGAATGTCAGGATCTCTTCTCTTGTTCCAAAATGTAGGGGAGGAAAAATGGATTTAACTGTCAGAAAGAAAGATTTTGGTTGAATATTAAGAAAAACTTCTAAAACAACTTATTAAGAATATATTCATCATGATCAACCACTGATTTATTAATGACTGTCAATTTTCATTGCCTGCAGTTCCTATACTGCATTACATTATGAGCTAATATTTCCCTTGTTCATTCTAAATTAATGAATATGTAATACTTCCTTCTGAAATATTGTGTACTGCATGCATCTGGTGAAAGTGATTAGCATCTTGAAAACTTTAAGCAATAAAAAAATGTCTTTAAATTGCCATAATATCCTTTGTTGCTTTTATTGCAGTAAATTAAGTAGTTGCCATCAAATCATTGTTAACTGTCTTAACAATGGCATTGTCATGGTTCCAACAGATGAATCTCTTCAAAAGAACTTCAAGGCATTGTTTTCCTGAAAGAATCTTTTATTCGAGAAACAAAGTATCGGCACTACATAGTTGAAGCCAAAACCTGAATTCCCCCTCCCCTGGCACAATTCCCTCCTCCAATTAACTGTCATAAATCACATTCCCCAATTAATTTGAGGTGTGGGCTTTCTCCCCATCTCTCCTGCCCGCCAAATTTCTATCAACTCTGGACCTAATAACCTTAGGTTCCCCACGGCTGAGTTATTGTTATGACTAGCTGGACTCTCATCCACATTCCCCCTCCCAGCATCAACAAACTCTAAAAGTGATAGAGAAAAGATGGCTACATTTCCATCTGTTGACAAAGCAAGAACATCCGATGTTAGCAGCATTGACAGGTATGATATAAACAAGTTTTTAAAATCTATTGGCTCACATCTCCTCCTTGTTTCATGACGCACTTTGATAATCCCCTTCCTTTACTGCTGCTCAATAATTTCTGATGCGTCAGTCTCTAGGATCATCTACTCATAAGTTCATTCTTGTGTCATCAATGATTTTTTGTAATGTATAATAAATGCATGTTATTTTTCTTAATAAACATTGATGTGTTACTTTTGTTATCACTATGTCCACATGCATTTCACAATACTACCATTTTCTTCTTTTCTTATTTATTCAAATACTCCATGTATATGATGTCATATGTATCCAAGTATTATCATTTGCTCAATGTGATTGAGATTCCTTCTTTTTCCTTACATGAATTAAAGTAATATATTTTGGTTTTAACATTTAAATGACATAAATAGTTTTGTTCTGTATCAAAAAAATCTCTGTGAATAACATCTGCACTAAAATCTGCATTTTCTTTTTGTGGGAAAGAAAAGAAATATAGATTAAAGGAAAATATAGATTACATGTGTTACTTCTGTGAATTCCACTGTCTGCTTTCAGAGAATACTGCATTGGATTGTGTTTTGTTTTTAATAGATCAGGTCCAATTAAATGTGTTATGAAATTATAAAAGGATACAATACCCCATTTTATGGACACATTCCAAGCAAATGTCTGCAAATAGCCTGTGATTCAATGGTTCCTCAGTTAAGTGAAAGCCTAGCATCTAGGAGACAATGCAAGTAAATAGCTTTTAGAAATCTGTAATCTAATTGTGCAGGATCCTAGTCCTGTGACTTCTTGGAGAATTCACTTTTTATTAAATAGTTTATATACACAACAGTAGTCTAGGCTGACATTGTTTTTTAGCTGTGCTATTGAAAAGTGCTCAGGTCTGAAAATATATCAACATTTTTTCTCACATACATGCCTGTATGTCTGACTCTGCATTCTTTCTCTGTGTACAGTACCTCCGGTATCAGTCTATTATTATTATTATTATTATTTATTGAATTTATATACCGCCCTATCTCCCTTACGGGACTCAGGGCGGTGAACAGGCGATAATAAAAACCACGATAAATATATGCAAGTTTCTGTTCTAAAATCAAATTAAATAACAGGCCTGCTCTAAAAATACCCCATACAAAACCCCCACTAAAACGTAATCAAACTACGCCAGGCCGGCCGCACGGAATAGATGGGCCTTCAGGGCTCGGCGAAAAAGGCGCAGGTCCGCAACTGTACGTAGGTCGGGGGGTAGGTCATTCCAGAGGGCAGGAGCTGCCACAGAGAAGGCTCTCCCCCTGGGGGTCGCCAGCCGGCATTGTTCTATATCTCAATCTATTCAGTTCCCTAAATTGTGTCCTGTTGAGACTGTCTGCCAGTAGAATGGGCAGAATTGGTAAATTGTCCTGAATGTTCCTTCCTCATTGGGAAACCCTCCTGAGCAGATTAGAGGGATAGACTTAAAAGAAAAGTAAAGAATATTTTTATTGCACCAATGGAAATCTACTCACACGACAGTGAAGGTAAATTCCTTTCTGTTTCTGCAATTTGCTGCAGGCAACTCAATACTGGACTTGCAATGCTCCTCTTGCTTTCTCTTTGTGAAGTTCATTCTGGTTTTACAAGTTTGTACTTGTTAGAGACAAAGTACTATATTGCCTTATGACATGAAAGATGCTCACCTGATTTGGCATATGAAAGGAATGAGGGAATCCTTAACATGACATAAATTATTTGACTTCTCAAACCAGATTTTGTAAGAATAAAATGTGAATAAAATCTGGGTAACATGATTAACTATGGAAAAGAAAAGCCATATGTTTTTTAAAAGTATAACAATGATCTGATAGGAAAACTTAATTGTTCTGGCATTCACATTCATTTACTTTGTCCCATTATGAACTCTAGAGCAGGGCTTTTCAACCTTTTCACCCGTTGTACCACTTTTAAGATATGGCAATATCCGAGTACCACCAGTCGCCTAGCAAGGTGTCAAAAACTTGATGACCAAAAAAAAAGAGAGGAAAAAAGTGATAAAGTACAGGTAGTCCTCGACTTACAACAGTTCGCTTAGTGACTGTTCGAAGTTACAATGGCACTGAAAAAAGTGCCCCCCAAGCCACAGCCGAGCAAGACACCTGCCTGCCCACCCAGCGGCGCTCTTCCTTCTGTCCGAGGTTTTCACTGTTGTGAGCATTTCTGTTGAGGATTGGCAGCGGGGGTGGGGGGTATTTGGTTTTTATTCCCCCCGTCTGCTGGGTGGTTGCAGCAGGTTTTGGTCATTTCACATGACCCTGGGATACCGACTGTCACAAATATGAATCAGTTGCCAAGCATCTGAATGTAAATCACAAGACCCTGGAGATGCTGCAACGTTCCAGCTGATCTGCGCTTCTTCTGGGCTCAGCAGAAGCACCAGGATCAGTGCTGCTTTCCAACTGATTGGTGCTTCTTCAAGGCTCACCAGAAGCACCAAGATCAGCGCAGAGCTCCAGCTGGTGCCTGGCGCTGATGCTGGCGCTTCCGCTGAGCCCTGACAGCCCTGCAGCTCCAGCCATCTCTCGCTCAGGCTTGTGCGGTGCTGCCACCGGTTCAGCTAATTCTCCTCCCCCACTACCACTTTTCTAGGATGGTCGCGTACCACCTGCCAGGTGCCAATGTAGCACAGGTGGTACCGGTACCACTGGTTGAAAAGCCCTGCTCTAGGTAACCAAGTTGCTAGGATTTTAAAACAATTTGAAAGACTACAAAAGCTATTTTCCAAAGGGAATGAATTGAAACACAACATTGATGGTACCTTCAACTTTCTAAAATTTATTTTATTTATTATTTAATGATGCTATTTCCCAGAACTTAGTAATATCACACCTAGAATACTGCATCCAGTTTTGGTCTCCACACTATAACAAAGATGTTGAGAGTCTAAAAAAAAGCGCAGAGAAGGGCAACAAAGATGATTAGGGGACTGAAAGCTAAAACATATGAAGAACAGTTACAGGAACTGGGCATGGCTAATCTAGTGAAGAGAAGGACCAGGGGAGACATGATATCAGTGTTCCAATATTTGAGAGGTTGTCACAGAGAGAGGGGAGGTCAACTTATTTTCCAAAGCCCCTGAGGCCAGACAAGGAATAATGGATGGAAAATGATCAAGGAGAGATTCAACCTAGAAATAAGGAGAAATTTTCTGATAGTGAGATCAATCAACCAATGGAAAAATGGCCTTCAGAATCAATCAATCAATCAAACAATTTATTATTACAGCCAAAGGCCAACACATAAATTAAACATTCAGATAAAACAAAACTAAACAGAACCAACACAAGAAGACATAGCAACATATTACAATTAATGATGTAATCAATGGGTGACCAAGGTCTGCCAAGTTTTACAGACAGTATAACGAAAACTAGCTACCTTCAGAAAAACTGAATCATACTGACCCGACAATAAAAACACACTGAGTATAGTCTAATGCTGGATAAAAACACGTAATAAAATTAATTATAAAAGATTATTAAAAAGATCTAAAATGTTTATTTATGTTTCTGGCGAATCCCCAATGCTGCTGCACAGAATCTAGCCACTTGCACTGTGATCACTGCCTGCTCATACTTCAGAAGTTGTGGGAGCTTCATCACTGGAAGCTTTCAAGAAGAGACTGGACTGCCATTTGTCAGAAATCGTGTAGGGTCTCTTTCTTGAGCAGGGAGTTTGATCAGATGACCTACAATGTCGCTTCCAACTCTGTTATTCTATTCTTATTTTATTCTTCTATTCTTATTCCAAGTATTATCAACTGTACATCCCTAAGTATGCTTATTCTTATTCTTACAGTGGGATGGACAGTATTCCTTTATCTCTGTGGAGATTAAGCTAAAAAGAAAAAAAATGATTTTCCTATTTTCATAAGACAATAGAGAACATCTAAGAAACTTCCCCTGGCCCTGTCAGTCTCTTTTTGAGAGCCACAAATGGACAAATAGCGCAAAGGTTTTTAAAAAAAAAAAATTATATAGAATCATGTGAGTTCTAAATTCAATATATCACTGACAGATGATCTGATATATTTAATTCATATTAAACCCATATGTTGTATTTAAGACTTATTCTGATATTCTATGGAAATGTTTTTCAATACTTTTGTGTATGAATCAACCATATTTAAATATAATATACAGAACATAATGACCTTTTAATAAACAATCATACTCTTCATATTTGATATTTCCAGAGTAGGAAATATCTTTCAGTCAAAAAAAAGTGCTAAGGAAATACGTTGATTTTGTTTAAAGCATTTTTCTTTTTCTTTTTTCTTTTTTATCTTCCTCCATTTCTCATATTATAATTTTCCAGAAATGTTATTCTTTTACTTTACTATGCATATATTAATGGATCCTTATACTTAAATTTAAGTGGAAACATTTATATTTTCATATAATATATATTTATATTCTCAGTACATTACTTTTCAATGGGGAAAAGGTCATCTCTATTCATTAAACTTAAATGCATAAACTTCCTGGTTTTGACTATCAAGAACTGGGAAGCCCATCATTTCCACAGAATATTGATGACAACCTCTCTTTTGTTTGGAGACTGTGTGAACTATCGGGCATGAAAATTAATCTTAAAGTATTAAGTTCTGCTTTCAGAAGAAACTCCTGATATTGTGAGTCATGCCAAAGCTTTCTGTAACTTATTGTTTAAGTAAGATTTGAGACTTTCGGTATGAGTGTGACTAATGTCTGGTGATGAGAAATTTGGGACCCAGAGGTAAGCGTGGGAAGTTATATGCAGAAGCCTTAGCAAGACCTTAAGAGAAGATGGAAATAGAATTTAAAAAGCATAATGGATTTCAGAGTACAGTTACAGGTTATGATTTCAAGAAGAATTTTGAAAACCATAGGATAGCTGGGAACTATCAAGGGCTTACAGGTAGCCATATCAAAATATTAATTTGACAGGGGTGAAAAGGTTAATTGGACAGGAGGAAGAGGAAGGCTTCAAAGCTTTTTATACTGCTTTGATAACCAAGGATTCCTTCATCCTAACAAGAACAACAACTTGTGACTTAGTAGGTTTCTATCAGGTACAATCATTAGACCTTTCCCCCTGTTCCACATTATCTAACAATTAGATAAATTGTTATCTAATTAGGTAAGTAGATTTCCTGCAGAAAATGAGGAAGCCATCTTTTAAAAAAAATATTGCACCTAACAACATCTAGGAATGAATTCTGCCCTTCATCTATAATAGACTCTAGTGTGAAAGGAGGTTGTTCCTCCTGCTTTTTCAAGTCAATAGTAATAATAATAATAATAATAATAATAATAATAATAATAATAATAATAATAATAATAATTAATAGCCATGTGACTACTATACTTATATCCCAGTGACAAAGTTTTCTGCTATCTGTTTTTGGTTTGCAAAATGCCTTTCTCTGTCTCACTGACTTCAACCCTTCCAACTAGTATTCCATTTCAGTGAGGTCTATCTTATTTCTCATATGCTCCAGGATATTATCTATGAAGCTAATACCATTATCATGGGATTTCAAGTACAATACTGCAGCATGCCTCGAAACTAACTTACAGTATTTTTTTTCCAGGGTGGAATAAATAAGAAATATCTATTATGATGTGTCTTATTTATAAACTATTTGGTTGGTTTTGCATTCTTCCTGAAGGAACAAGGGCATGTTTAAAATCTAACATTGGCTTCAGTGACTCAGAGCAGTTTTGATTTGCTTTATCTAGTTAATCAGACTTCCTGGATAGAGAGAGATAAGCTGGCTACACTGATCCCTATGCTGTAATATCTAGATTCCATATTACTTGATACGTGGGCTGCCTTTAAAAATGAATTCAAATTCTGAATCCAGAATTGAGCGTTTAAAAGAACCATCTAAACCACAGATAAGTGTTTTGTAGTCCCAGGGCTATTTTTTCATCCTTTTGATAGGTTGTAAAGCCTCTTTGGCCATACCTGCTAGAGCAGGGGTCTTCAAACTTGGCCCTTTTATGATTTGTGGACTTCAACTCCCAGAATTCCTCAGCCAGGCATGCTGGCTGAGGAATTCTGGGAGTTGAAGTCCACAAATCATAAAAAGGGCCAAGTTTGAAGATCCCTGTGCTAGAGAATGAAGGGCCAGTATACCACAGGTATAAAATATATTCCAATATAGTTTCCAATATAGCCACATCACAGAAAAATAAAAGCAAGAACCTGCAAAATGCAGGTTTACCTTCATGGCTGCCAGAGTGGGTAAGGTGGGTGGGTTGAAAATTGGAAGGAATATCTCTCCCATATCAACCTCTTTGTGCATAAAGTTTGCCAGAGGCAAACACTCTGTATTCCTCTTTAAGAGAAAAAAAGTGAGCTGCGTCAATAAGAGTGCTCCAATTTTGTAATGCCCTCTCAGGGAAAGAATTCCTGATACCATTTTAATAAACATTTTGGTTCAGGGTTAAACACTGTTATTTATCCGAACACTTTAAAAATACATTTATTAATAAATGTTTCAAGGTATCAAACTCCTTGCTTATATTAGGTTTTAGGCTAACAGTCAGTGTAATATAATATTTAAGATGTTTCACCAGGACTAGCAAGATCCAAGATCAAGTCTACCCTTACACCAAAATGACCGTATGCATGTTGTGTTTTAATCAAGAAATGCTGCCATTTATACCTGTACAGCAATGTCTCATGTAAGTACATAAGTTACCATTTTGCATGATGCCATCTTGAATGTATCAACACTTGTCCCCTTTGCCTTCCCAAGCAACTGCCCATGTCTCTACCATGGAACCTTGCTAGGTGACTTTGAGTCATTCCCTCATTCCAAGCCTAACCCATTTTATAGGAAAAAAATTGGAGGGAAAATTGGAAGACAGAGCACTGCCTAAGGTTTTTAGAGGGGAAAATGGGGCACTTCATCTAATCTGTTCATTAGGGGCTTTATATAATCAGAAGAATGTATTTCTATTTCATTCTATACCTAAAATCTTAGACCTCAGTATGCCAAAGCTGGATTATAATATCACATCATTGATATCTCACTACAGGTTCCAGCCTTATGTAGCCGTATATGTCCTCTATATGAAAACATTCTTATATTTTAAGGCACCATGCATAAATCTATGTTAAAGAACTGGAAGAAGAAATAGTAAGGATCTCAATTTGATCAGTTATGGACCAACTTTTCATGGTCAGAAGTAGATTAATTTTTATTTATTGGCTTTCCCCTCCTTCCCCAGCATGTATTCTGCCTTCTTCTCAAACCCTCAAAGGACAGATCCAAATAAAACATTAGTAACTGAGCTAATGCAGTCCTTCCCCTTGTGAGAGTAGTCTTTCCCCAAAAATGCTTCCAAATAATGAGTGAGAGATCCTGTCTTCTGATTTTCAGAAACTTTATTCCCTGAGGTTAAGTTTCTTACTTTTTTTGTCACTCTATTATGTGGATTGAACCAATCATTCCACAGTACTGGGAGAATTTTAAGTTCATCTGATTTTTTTGCATTTGTTCTATGCTCCACATATATCCCTTTACATCATGAATTTATTATAATATACTAAAATGTCTGAAGTACATTTTACAAAAAAGGTTGTGAGTTTCCTGTTACAAACAGCTTTTTAAATACCCTTTATAGATTTTTTTTTTTTTAAGAGAGAGAATGTAATTTCATAATGTTTTTGCTTGGATTTCTGGATAAGCATAACGCAGCAATAAGATTTTGAAATACCGTCAAGTATTGTTTTTAAAAGGAGAAGTGCTTTATTTCAACCCCACAGCAATTTAAATAATAATAATAATAAATTACCATTCTGTACAGGAAATACCCTGGCCTGAGGCAGATTTATAAAATAAAACACTATTTTGAATAAGAAAAGAGTTTAATTTCAGCTTTGAAGCAAACCTTGGAAATAAATACAGTTATAAGTAGGAAACACCCTTGCCTGGAGCATTAAAGCAGTTTTTGAAAATAAAATACTGTTCTAATTATAAAGATCCTTGACTGGAAGCAGCATTTCATCTCAGCCACCCAAATCTAGATTTATTGTGGTTAGCCTTAGATACTTGCTTCTCCCAATTGTTTCTCCCCTGAAGATTCCCACGTGTAGCAGACAGGAAGCTCATCTTCATGTCTCTCTTATGTTTTGTAAAGATGGAGAAAGTGAGTTCACAAGACCCAGCAAGCACTGACCTATGCCGTGGCCAAACTGGATATTCAGTACCAGTGTGATTGCTGTGATAAGCTGGAAGCAACATTTCTTCTTTGCCTTTTTGACTAGAGAAACTACAGCTCACTTTGGGTAGAATGACCCTGACCCCACCCCCAAAATACAAGTATTCCTTGACTTACAACCATTCATTTAGTGACCGTTCAAAGTTACAATGGCATTGATAAAAGTGGCTTATGACTGTTTTTCACCACTTACAACCATTGCAGCATTCCCATGGTCATGTGATTAAAATTTGGACGCTTGGCAACTGGAATGCATTTATGACAGTCACAGTGTCCCAGAGTCATGTGATCGTCTTTTGCGACTCTCTGACAAGCAATGAGGAAGCCAGATTCACTTAACAACTGTGTTACTAACTTAATTGCAGTGATACATTTAACGACTGTGACAGAAAGATTGCAAAGTGGGGCAAAACTCATTTAACAACTGTCTTGCTTAGCAACAGAAATTTTGGGTTCAGTTGTGGTCATAAGACGAGGACAACCTGTAGTTAGTGGGTATGGTCCATACACTGTAGACCAGGGGTCCCCAACCCCCGGTCCGTAGACCAGTACCAGGCTGCGGCATGCCAACAACCGGGCTGCACAAACAAGCAAAGCCCCATCCACGGGATGCAGGCAGCACCCAAAACCATGCCCCCTCCGGTCTGCGGAAAAACCTCTCTCCACATAACTGGTCCTCGGTGGCCAAAAGATTAGGGACCTCTGCTGTAGACTGTGGAACAGCACAGATTATTTGATAACATGAATTACATTTCTACATTTATTATAGGAGGGTTTCTAAATCTTGGCAACTTTACAATGTGTGGGCTTTAGTTCCCAGAATTCCCCAGGCAGCCCACAGTATTTAGTATCTATTTGATGTTGTATGCATACACAAATCTCTTCTTTTATTTTGGCAAAACTTAAGTAGATATTCTGCTTCCGTTTGATGTTTCTGAGGGAAAGCAGCCAAAATCATTATATCATTTTCTTCAAAGAATATGAACCAACCTTAAAAAAAACACACCCAAGAACAAAACCCTTAAGTTTGCCATACTGTACAGCAGTGTTTGTTAATCTCGGTAACTTTAAGCTATATGGACTTCAACTCCCAGAATTCCCTAACCACCACTCTGTGTCACCCAGACACTATATAGATGCTTTGTGAACACTCATATAATAAGAGGGTAACAGTCTTCTTATAAGCTCTGGCATATTGATTCTGGATACAGTGTACATATAGTAAGATGGGTTGCCACTGTCAGAATTATCCTAGAATTTGACTAGTTGTTTTTTTTAATGGCCATCTCCACATCTCATGGCCATAGTTTCAGCAGCACAACTATTGTTACTATATTGAATATAAAAAAAAGCAAACTTCCTTTTAGCAATCCTGAATCTTTTTACTGTCAGCTTTAGTGACTGGTCCCAAATCTCATTGTGTCTGAGAGGAAGAAATTTTTTTTTTACATCTGAGGAGTCTTTGGTGCTCTCTGAGCCTGTTTGTTTTTTTGCAGACCTTCCATTACCCTTACTAGGTAACATCATCAGTGCTTTTTATATCTGATTTTCCTTGCCATGTATGATTTTTATATTCAATTACCACTTATTATGTCATGTCTGTTATGCTATAGCCTTTCCTGACTGGAAAACCTTTCTCATTTTGATTGCCCTTTTCTTCAGAGAACAGAACTATACATAGTGTAGGTAGTGAGAACAATTAATCAGTGGAACAACCTGCCTCCAGAAGCTGTGAATGCTCCAACATTGGAAGTTTTTAAGAAGAGACTGGACAGCCATTTGTCTGAAATGGTATAGGGTTTCCTGCCCGAGCAGGGGGTTAGACTTGATGACCTCTAAGGTACCTTCCAACATTATTATTACTGTTGTTGTTGTTGTTGTTGTTGTTATTCCTTGACTTACAACAGTTTGTTTAGTGACTGTTCAAAGTTACAAAGACGCTGAAAAAAGTGACTTATGACTGTTTTTCACATTTACAACTATTGCAGGATCCCCATGGTCACGTGATCAAAATTCAGATGCTGGGCAAGTGACTCATATTTATGATGGCTGCCGTGTCCCAAAGTCATGTGATCATCTTTTGCAACCTTCTGACAAGCGAAGATAATAGGGAAGCCAGATTCACTTAACAGCCATGATACTAACTTAACAACTGCAATGATTCACTTAACAACTGTGGCAAGAAAGGTCATAAAAAGGGGCAACATTCACTTAACAAATGTCTTGCTTAGCAACAGAAATTTTGGGCTCAATTGTGGTCATATTGCACCAGACTACAAGTGGATTTTTTCCCAGTCAGTATGCATATGCTAGACTAACATATACTATTTAAATTAATTTAGGGCTGTCGTGCTCCCTCTCTTTTTAATCATGCAGCCTGGATGGTATTTCTTTGGATGACAAAGAATGAATAAAAACTATGCTGCTATTAGCTGATATTGTAGCACATTGATTCTCTGAGACACATAACCGTCTGTAGCAGTTTTAGCGCTTAAGCCACCTGTCATTTTCATTTTTATTTCACTTCGCAAGAGTGAGTAAGTTTTTCTGTTCATTTGTGGTTTGCTTAATTTTTATAAGCACAGAAACATGCCTGCAAAAACAAACTTGTCTACAATAAATCCAAACAAGATGCAGATCAGGAAGAAAAGTGTGTGATGTTGGCATATTTTTTTGAGCTCTGACATCGTGATTTATATGGCTGATTTATCATAATTAAGACGTCAGGGCTCAGTGTTAAAATAAATTACTCTGATCACAGACAAACAGTTTTTAAAATTGCTTGCATTTTGCTGCCCTTCTGAATCTCAACCTCATTGCTATGTTGTTTCCACCTCAGGGTAACCACTGTCACTTGTAATCTTATTAGGATTCTTGTCCATTATGTTTTTCACTAAATACATACATACATACATACATACATACATACATACATACATACATACATTTGAAGGCTTGCCTGTTGGCTAAATGGTACCTCATATTACAGCACTTTGGAAATACAGTTGGTAGAAAGTTGAGAAGTGATTGAGTGAGAGGAGTGGACTAAGGAAGAGCAGCAATATTCTGGAAATAAACTCTCTTTAGAATTGTATAGAAATAGCAAGGATATTTTCTTGCATTTTATCTTGCTGAACACGTATGACTCTTACCAATAGAAAACAAAGCAAAGAAACACAAGTATCCATGGTTTAGTTCCCAAAAAACATTCAGTTCCTACACTTCGATGCATTAGGAAAGTTTATCTAACCTCAGCTACAAGGTACCACAAGGAATATACATGGCAAGCAGCCACATTTGTAATGCGGTATAGCTGGGAATTCTGTTTCTTGTTGTCCTTTACATAAGAATACTGTATAAGGACATCCCTATTTTTTTAGGCCCGAAAGCATCAAGTCAAATAACTTTCTTTCTATATTGACCCACCAGATGTATCTTGGATGTCCACGTGCAGAATCTGTAAGAAAATCTTCCGTATCACAAACTCCCAAACAATGCATAAATGTATATATGTAACTGTATGTGCATGTAGATGTACACTCATATGCTTATCTACTCATACATACACATGCACACACACGTATGGAGAAAAAAATTGAATCTGCATGGCTATCCTATGTTTCCTGCCACTCTTCTCCCCAATATAGTGCAAATACAGTATAGCTTGAATGAAAATAAAAGACAAGATCATGACATATGAAAGCAAGCACATAAACTTTCACAAATACTTCCCATTTTCTCTGTTGCATAAGTGTAGTACTAAGTGCAACAGACTAGAGTAAGTTCTGCTAAATACTAATTTCTTCTACATACAGAGCCAGAATTTCACACAGAGGAAGCCAGATTATGAAATGTTCAGGATAAAAACTGTGGCCAAATTTTCCAGTGTCATTAACAATCAACAGGCATACTAAAACGATGAGGTCTTCTGGAAGTTTTGGCATGGTGTATGGCTGGCACATCAAAGGTTTGGTAGTCATTTTTGTTGTATTCACAGAGATATATAAACATAATGCCCCGTCTTAAATCTCTGTCTGAAGATGGAAGGATCTTTTGGAACTACAGGAAAAATGGTGCAGCAGGCTGCAGGAAGCAGGGAATATTTTTGCTCATGTAAGCTTCCACTGGCTCTCTGCCCTTAAAAACGGTTTGGACTAATTCATGTAAATCATAGGGACCAGTGGCTATTAGATTTGATGTGTAGCTGCCTTTAAAGACCATCTGCTGGGAGACCAGTAGGCTTCCTTATGCAATAAGTTGCTCACTATGAGAACAGAATGCTGGACTAGAAGAGCCAAGGGTTTGATCAAGCGGGTGTTGCTCATGTTTTCATGTTATGTTCTTAACTTTAATCAGTGGACAGATACAACTGAATCCAATTGTTTGATATACCATCTTTGGTATATAGGTAACTGCTTATAAAAGTTCTCTCTCTCTGTCTCTCTCTCTCTCTCTCTCTCTCACACACACACACACACACAAACATTTCACCCAGGAAGAAGAAAAAACAAGGAATGTGAGAAACTTACCATACAAAACTTAGTCTTTAGAGTTGTTTTTATTTCATATATCATATACTAGGCATTTCAAAACTCTCAAAAAGTCCAACAAATAAAACTAATTCTAATATTTTCAAATTATCACTTATTTCATTTTTTTGCAGCATTGCACTTCAGAGGTAAAGATGATTAGAACTTTGATATAAAGAATTAAGCATGATATACAAAGTGTTCTAGTTAAACCCAACAGTGAATCAAAGATTCACACCAGCATACCAAATCTCTTTGCATTGGCAAGTTTTGTCTGGAGCAGGATATAGGTGCTAAGAATGTCTGCTTCGCACACTGTAATTGCTGTTAATTTCATTCCTAGATAAAAAGAAAAGAATAAAGGTGAAAAAACACAGAGTGCTATGGTTTTCCAGCTTATTTGCTAATAATAAGAACAGTAGTGCAGTTTTCATGTTTCTTCTTTGTATTTCTTAGAAAATGTAGGGACAACTCCTATGTCCACCTAAAAGTTGGCCCACAAGAAAAGCTGGACATGAAATGTTTGAAGTTTATGGTTTCTGCAGATCATTGTTAGAGTATGGGAAAGTAACTTGCATATGAAGCCAATGGGAAAACATAATCTACATATCTGCATTAGTGTGTATGAATTCAAGAGAAACAACAGATAAAATGATACATTGTGTTGAAGCACTCCATAACCCCCTGTGCAGATGACCCTAGGACAGGGGTAGGCAACTTTGGCTCTTTTATGACTCGTGGACTTCAACTCCCAGAATTCCTGAGTCAGCCATGTTGAGGGAAAAGGGAGAGGTTTCCAAGCTGAGTCATGCTGGCTCAGGAATTCTGGGAGTTGAAGTCCACGAGTCATAAAAGAGCCAAGGTTGCCTACCCCTGCCCTAGGATAATAAGTGGCTGAGAGTTGTTTTGGGTATGACTGTCTGTCTGAGGAAGGAAGGAAGGAAGGAAGGAAGGAAGGAAGGAAGGAAGGAAGGAAGGAAGGAAGGAAGGAAGGAAGGACCTTGATAGTTGAATTTATTGTTGATAACCCATTACCTGTAAAATTATACTAATTTTAATTTTGGATTAACTAGAATTGTCAAAATACAGCACCCGTACAGAAATTATTAGCATCTACAAAATGCATAAAATTTACCTTGGCTTAAGTATTTTAGTTGGACTAAATTATTTTCTCCTAATCTTTATCATGTACAGTGGTGCTTCTTAATGTTGATAGATTAAGATTCTCAATACTGCACTAAAATGGAAGAGCATTTCATATTCACGCTGCTACAAAATATAAAACGACACAATATTTTCCTTTGAAGTACCTATTTATAGAGTGTGGAGAATTTCAGACCTTACGGAGAGTTCTTATAACCATTCCCACTATTCTGTTTTAAAATAACCAGAAGAACAGCAGAAATAAAGTCCTGAATGCTGCTGCTGGGAGAATAAACATTGAGGAATGATATAACTTACTATCTTGTTTATTTGTTTAATGGAAATAATGCCAGCTTCTGGAACTTTGCAGATCCAGCTAAGGCTGAATGAAATGGAATGGTGGCTAATTGGAAGACCCAACGAGTCGGTCTGTTTGGTTGCTAAGCAGGGCATTCAGAGCAGGGCTGGAGTAGGCTGAAGTGGGCAGTGACTGTGGTGGAGCAGATAGATGAGTGAAGTTTCCAAAGCCAGTTGGAGACCTCCCAAAAAGGTTGTTTAGCAAGGTGCTGACCCTACCTTTTCTCTACTCTTATTACATCTGCAGACCATTGCCCAGTGGCCCTGTTTAAGGTTACCTGGACCCTCCTGAGTAAGGGGTGTATGTATCACAATTTACTTTCAGAAATTGTTGGTTCACCTAGTGGATAAAATTGTTTTGAACCATTTCATTTGGAGACCAGGTGTGGTGCAGGTTCTTTGGAGAAGCAGACTTACCTAGTTATCTGGAAACACTTTGATCCTATTGCACCCAAGGACGTGGATGAGGTCTTGGGACTGTTAGCATGGCTACCTGTAAAGTAGATCTATGTCCCTTCTGATTGGTCAAGGCCGCCCAGAAGGTAGCCTGTGGGTGGATCCAAGCGATGGTTAATTTGTCCTTGAGGGAGGGGGTGTTCCTGGCAGATCAGTCATGGCTAAAAGGACCTTTGCTCATCTTTTTTAAAGTATTTTATTAATTTTCTATTATTACAATTCATTAGTGCTTAATGAACAATGTGTTGTCTGGGTTAATTTTTTGCTTAGTAATAGAAGATAAGTTCTTACTCTCTATCTCGTTTTTCCAGCCATTGATAAAATAAGTTCCATGTCTGAAAATAATAATAATAATAATAATAATAATAATAATAATAATAATAATAATAATAATAATAATAATAATAATAATAATAATAATAATAATAATGTTGGAAGGGACCTTGGAGATCATCTAGTCCAACTCCCTGCTCAGGCAGGAAACCCTATACCATTTCAGACAAATGGCTGTCCAGTCTCTTCTTAAAAACTTCCACAGTTGGAGCATTCACTGCTTCTGGAGACAGGTTGTTCCACTGGTTAATTGTTCTAACTGTCAGGAAGTTTCTCCTTAGTTCTAGGTTGCTTCTCTCCTTGATTAGTTTCCACCCGTTGCTTCTTGTCCTGCCTTCAGGCGCTTTGGAGAATAGCTTGAGTCCCTCTTCTTTGTGGCAACCTCTGCCACATATTCTGTATCTTCTTTCTCTTTGATTCTCAATGTAAGTCTATTATTTCAGCACAGTCCAGTATTTTCTTGATTATCTCTTCCTCCTTTGCTCATCTTCATGTTGTGCATCAGAAAGGAACAAATGTCTTCAGCATCAGTATGGGATATTTATACAAGGTATTCCCAAACAAAAATAGTTAGATCCCTAATATTGGCCTACCTGTAGCAGAAGAAATGCCGTAGTTGGCATTTCAGACAAGTAGATGAGAATATACTGTATGTATGCATGAATGTATTTATGCAGTGTGCAAGAAACAGATGGAAAGAGGATCAAACTGTACATGTATGCTATGTAACTTGCTCCAGCTGTTTTCAGTGTTGCTGCACTGAAATTCAACGTTCTGCCCTCTGTATTTCACAAAATAGTTCCCTATTAATATTATATTACCCTGAATTTAGAGTTTATGAATTTCCTAAGCAATCTTGGCAATAATCAAAAAATGTTGAGTTAATTCGCAAACATCCTATAGCAAAGCTGAAGAGTTCTTTTATATCAGTACAAGTGAAGACCGGTTAGCTTACAGATACATACAGTATTTTCTTCCTTCTTACCTTCCCCATAAGAACTGAATGTTCCAGAGGTGGATGCCATCATCAGCTACATCCCTTTTTACCTCTTTGGCAAAAGGCAAAAGTGCTCAAAAGGCACTTAGGATTTCATTTATTAATTAATATGCTACCCATCTCACTGTCCAAAATAACTGTGGCTGGCTTACAATGTGATAAAATAGTTACGGTACACTTTTGGTTTGCTTTTAAATTTCTGAAGTTTGGATATCTGGTCTGCCTGGCCAATCAATGCTTCTCTAGTGTTTTATTTTATATAATTCTTCTAGATAACTCTTGTTTATATTTAGCATTTCTTTTTTAATACGTACGATGCTGTTATATTTAAAAATATTAATTCAACAATTAATTTTTTTATTATACTTTCATGAACATTGATGCATTATGAAAGCTTGATTATGCTATTTGTTCACTCTTGAAAATAGTACTTTAAGTTATTATTTTTGGATTTATTGGAGTTTGAATGTATCGGTGCCTTCTGAAGTTAAAAATGAAAGATATTAAAAATGATTTGTAAAAATACAGAGTATTGGGTAAAGTCATAATAAATCATAACAAGATGTCAAAAATGTTAAACAATTAAATAGACTCCTATATTAACCACCAAATTCTAACTGGATCCATATGATTTTTGCAACCTTTACGAAGGCTAGCAAGTTGGGGCCAAGTGTACCTCGTGGGTTGTACTTTTCCACAGTGTGAGGGCAGATCACACTGCAAGTCTTCAATGAGACATTCTGGAGAACCAAATAGACAGAGTAGTCTTGATTGATAGTGAACCCTTAAATCATTCCAATTTAGGTGGTTCAGCAGTCAGTTCTATGATGAATCTATAAGCTGGACTGAAATAGATCCAGATAAGCAGTGCCATCACCCAACTGTCTTAGAATTTGACATATCCATTCTAGCATCCAGGAAGTTAAAAACACTGATGTCTTCTTTAAAAGGCTGGCCAGAGAACTGTATTCTTGCAGTATTGACCATTTCTGTACACATTGGTTTTCCACATCTGGCTGCTTTTAACAGGAGGGACAAAGATGTATAGTACTGGTGAACACATTCATCTTTGACTAATATAACTATGAAGGCTATTGGAATAGACAGGACCAATCCTATCTGTATATAATTATTCTTAATGGACCTCTGAGGTTTTCAATGCTCTGTCCTCTGGGTCTCTTTGAAATGGGCCGTAAATACTTGAAAGAAAAGTGTTGATTACCATGAGCAGATGAAATGCTAGTAGATAAGGAAGAATTTTTACCTCAATCACTGCGGCAGGGTAGTTTATGTGATGGGATGTAAGTAACCTGCTAGTTACTTTCAGTGTTTACCATCAGCTTTTTACCATACAGTACCATGAAGAGAAGAAAGTTCTGTCATTTGAAGTGATGCTTTTGATGTGACAGAATCAATGCCTCTGATCACATCTTATGATCCCTGAAAGACCACCTGTAAAAAATCTTTCCAGATATGTCAGAGAGGAGTAGTACCCATCCTGGACACTACTTGAAAACACCCTGGCAGCAAACAACCTAAATAGGGTCCTTTGGAGCACCAATAGCATTATAGAACAACCAGTAGATCTTTGTGGCTCCATTTTCTATCTAGATCTAGCTTTCATTATTTTGAGCTGTCTTACTTTTAGTTGTTTAGAAGTAGTTGAAGAAATTTGGTGTGCCTTCTTACTATCCCTTCTCTTGATTATTTTGTACCTCCCCACTCAAATATGGATCATATTTCTCTGATTTTACCATATATGAATGATATAATTTTTAACAAGTGAATCACCTCCCCCAAATTAATCAAATTGTGGAAACGATGTTGAATTAATCAAATGTGTCTAAGTGTATAATATGTGTATTTTTCAGAGTTCTGATGAACAATTTGCAACATTTGATGTGTTGTTCTTATGTATATTAAGAAAGATACTCAAATCTATCCACCAAAACTTGCTTTTCCAATGTCCATATTGACTTAAAATTCATTAAATCACTTGTGCTGAGTTTGTTTTTTCTTCTTTTGATTAATTGAAATGTCTCATCCTTGCAATGTTCTGTTTGATTTGTGTCATTTTTAGATTATTTTAGTTCAGGCTGCCTGTCCAGTTTTAGGTTTCATTGGGTTTTATGGATTTTTTATAAAAAAAATTACTCTGCCCAGAATTCATTATAGATGGCTATAATAAATTTAAATAAAATAAAATAAAAAATCAACAAGGAAACATTGTGGTTATTTTAAGGACTGGTAAAATGAAGGAAGTATGAGAACATCTGGATGTGAATCTACGTCATTATATGTTACTGCATTCATCATGGTGTTATTTTACTTTATTTGATTTATAATCCTTCTCAGCATGCAAGTGTGACAATCAAAGCGCATACATAATAACTCAAATAAAAAAGAATGAACTGAGTGCAGCATAGAAGTTTTATAAAAACCCATTAAAACTGTTGATTGAAAAAGTGTATCTTAACTCATTTTATAATAGTGGAGAAAGTGAAAACCACAATTATCTATGGGAGGGTCTACTTCAACACACCTCAATAGCCCTCTAGAAATGGAAAGATCTTTTAAAGTGTTGACACCTAACATGTTAAAATTTTGATGAGGAAATTAATCTTTTAGACAGTTAAATATTAAACTATTAAATATAAAAAGCACATATAATAATAATTTCATTAAAGACTAACAAAATCTATTTCCAAATAGAAGCCTTTATTTTTTTTTATATAAACAATTAGTGATCAATGTAACAACATAAGCATCCTCTTATTGCTAAGCTAATTAATGCTTCCAAAGTAATGTAAGTTCTTTTCAGCATTCTTTTAAAAACTGTATTTAAAAACTTTCTGGAGTCTTGTACATAATGTACTAAAGCTGTAAACAGTATAGCATAAAATAATGCTACAGGGAATGTTAAGTATGAAACTTTACTTAGCATTGTATGATTTAGAAAATAACTGATAGCAAAATAGTTGATATTCTAAAATATGACGTCATGCTCTTCTTTCAGCATTTCCAATCACAAAACAATTTGCTCTTCACTATTAGTGCAGTGAACAGTTATGAACTGTCCTACAGATTGCAAATTCCTAGGTTTGAGAGAGCTTCTGCAATTCTTCTGTATTACCAGGCCAAATTGTGGCAGTATGATTAAGCTCTAATTTGAAGTGGCGTTTTAAAATGTAATAATAAAACACTACAGAAATTATCTACAAAGTTTGGCGGGGTATGCAAAAATTGAAAGTAGCTACAAATTATACAAACACCATAAAAACTAGGAGGAATTCTCCATTTCAAACACATACACACGCACACAATCTTTTTTTTTTCTCATTCCTGAAATAAAATAAGTTTTAAAACACGGATCAGTAATTCACATCCATGTCTACCAACCACACTGCATTGATAGCTATTCTGATTTCATAATAGCATAAAACGTTGAACTGTAGCTCCTGATGGTTTTCAACATTGCAAAATCCACTCGCTGATTGAATCAAACTGATGGGCCAACAACCAGGACACTCTGTATAGTTTTGTTTTGTTTTTTGAAGTCCAGGTTGCATTTGAATATGAGGGAAATTTATGTAGAAATCATATAAACTTTTTGATAGAAGATGGGGAAGCCTTTTAGCTAGAAATCAAAGAGAATTTGCTCTTTAATGGACATGCACTAGAATGAAACTTGACAGCAGAAATAGTGTGAAAGGTTGGAAGGAATACCAATAGGAAAGAACAACTAGATGCCCTGTAAAATTATGCTCTCAAAGCAAGGTTTTATGCCAAATAGCAACACAGGATAGGAGACTGCAGCGTTATTGAGTTCAGATATAAACTGTGATTTCTGGTGGTTTTCTCGGGTCAGCACATTACAGTCATATGAGTCTTAGGAAGATCTGTTTTGATTCCATTACATCCGATTTTTCCATAATGCGTTCCATCAGTTTTCTACCCGTCTTGGGAACAGGCAAGCACAGCCGACGTCAAACATTTTGACTTTCCATTTGGCTCACAAGGTCCCAAGCCGAACCGGAGGAGAACCGCAACAACTCACCCTACTTAATAAGGCTGCGGTTAGATTGACAGCCGTTAACAGTCTCCCGGCTTGTCACAAGAGTTTACCACGTCTTGCTTCCTTCCCTTACTGCGAAAGACGAAATAAACTCAAACCTATTTTAAGATTCTGACTGCAAATTTTGCATTCCCCAGCACGTATATCAAATAATACGGATTAGTCAGAGATGAGCAAAAGTGAAAATAGTTAATTATAAATTCTAAAACCTGCAGCAGAATTCCTAAGCGAACCGTTTTCCGCCGGGAAATGGGCAGGGCGTCTAAACTGTTCGAAGAATGCGAGACATTATATAGGGTCATATGCAAAAGCAGCGACGCTCTGCAAACTGCGGATCAACTTTCCAACTGAATAGAAACGATTCACAGAGCAGACGGCTGTCCTAAAGGTTGGAAGCAGCTGCAAAAGACAAAGCTTTTAAAATGCCGCAGGAACGCAATCGGCGCGGTGGGGGTTTTTGTTTTTGTTTTTGTTCTTTAAATTTGGTTCTTCTCCCGGCAGTTGATATGACCTTGGCCGGCCCAGGGAGGTGCAGAACCGGGAAGGAAAGAAACAAAAGGGAAATAGGAGGAGGAGAGGAGGAGGAGGAGGGAAAACGGGCAGCAGAACAGAAGATCCCACCCACATCCTTAAAGGAAATTCTCTAGCTGGAAAGACGCACAACTTTCGCATGACAAGTTGCAACCGGCTCTCCGGGGAGTTCCCTTTGCAGGGGGGGAGGGAAGAGGAAGCGAGATCTCCCCTGCCCGACGGAGGGACCCGTAGCTCCCTGCGCTCGGGGAAGCCCCGCCTCCTTCCTTTCTTTCCCTTCCCTCCCTCCCTCCCTCCCCCGCTTTGCACGGAGCACCTCTCCTACACGCTCCGTCTGTCAAACAGACACACGTTCGAGCCAGGGCTCTCGGGAACTGGATCTTCTGGTTCAGCCTACTTCCCTCCCTTCTCCGGGACGCAATGGGGGATCCGATGACATCACTGGCTGAGCTCTCCCCTTGCTCTCTCCCCTTGTAACTTCTGTTCTGGGAAGTGGTGCCAGGAATAACCCAGTCCGTCTGCAGATCAGAGAGGCTCCTATCATCCAGAAAGGAGGAAAAAAAAATACAAACACTCGCACACGCAACCGACAACTGCGGCCTCTCGGCCCGTCCTTTAAGGCTGATATATTTATAGACATACCTACACGTACGAATATATGTGTGTGCGGGTGTACGTGTAATTTGTATATTGTGCGAGAAAGACAGCGCGCGTAGGTACTTTTATTTTATTTAACCGAGGAGAATAAAAGGAGAAAAACGATGGTCGATTGGAACAGAAACATATGAATTCAGATACCCGTTGGCTTGTGGAATACCTGTCGCTATATAAAGCAAAGCTGCAAGGCACCTCACTCCAGACTCAGACTTAGTAAGGGCGCAACAAGAAATGACACGCGGTGCAGAAGGCTTTCCTTCTCGTTGACTCCCAGGTGAGCTCTTGCTGCAAAATATACCTGCCTGCCTGCCTGCCTCCTTCACCTCGTTTATTTCCAATACTGAACCCTTCTCTTTGGGGGAGGGAAAAAACAACTGACAGTTCTTTGGCGTGGCCCTGATCCTTGTTTACTGGAGCTGCGTTGGCCATAAAATAGGGAAGCGGAGAAGGGATCGGACTGTTTCATTAGCTGCCTTTCGGAGTGGGGGGGGAGGGGGGAAATAGAAAAGCAAGGGCTCGTAGTTGTAACGATGCACTGCCCTGTGTTGTCTTTTGAGCAATAGCTGGAAATATTATTGGGTTGCCAAGTGAGGTGAACAGGGAGTGGTGGGTGACAGGGTCCGGCTCCTGGTTATTCAGTTCCCGCAGGGGAGATAGGGAAAGTGTCTGGGGGGGGGGGAGGAAGAGACAAGACGTATGTGTAACCTGCTCGTCCCTCGCTTCGCTTGTCTTATGGATACGGGGCTTGTCACAAGCCTCCCGTCACAGACAACGTTTCTCTGCTGCCTGCGATGCAGCGCATATTGACTAATGGAAACCGATCTTGCAGAGACCCTTGCGAGCGTCGTCACATGCCGGGGAAAGAGGACGCCACCCCAGGTTCCAGTGTGGCGCGTCTTGATTTTGCATATTAGAAGTTCAGATCTGGCAACCTGACTGAAGAGCTGCCTCCCCCTTCCCCTTCCCTTTTCCCCGCCGGTAGACAACCCGCTTCCCCCTTTCTGTTTGGCGTGTGAATGTCTGCGCGTTTGTGGATGCGCGCCCGGGCGCGCGCCCGCCCCCCCGGTGCGCGCGAACGAGGTCCTTTGCTCGTGGCCTACTGTTAGGGAATGTGGGGAATACCCAGCATGTAAGTGTATGCAGATTAAGGAGCAAGCGGGCTTGCGTAATCTCCTCCTGTGGGGAAGAAGTATGTGCATGGTTACTAATGAGCAGATGAGGAGGCGGAGGAAGAGGACACAAGAGCTCAAGAGGAGGGGACGCGACGCGGCGGTTGCTGCTGCCGCCGCTGGGGTCCGGGCTGAGGCACCGCTCTGCCCATTGCAAGGTAGCTTAGTGGCGAGGTGAAGAGGGGACGCGCAAGGCCCGGGCGTTCTGGGGGCTGCTGCGAAGGGCGGCGGGGTCGGCTTGTCGGAGAGCATTTGAAGCCACTGGCTTCCAGGGGTCAGGGTGACTTGGCAACCGCCTGAGCTGGCTTCGTTAACTTCTTGTGGCTGTAGGGCGGAGGTGGCATGTGGGAGCTCCGGGTGGAGGGCCGAGGAAAAAAAGCGCGTGGCGGCGGCGGCAGCAGCTGTGTGCGCGGGGGAGGAGGGGAAATGAATGTGCAGTGCAAACGGAGGAGGGGGGGGGAGGGCGGACAAGCCGAGGAGAAGGATATCTCTGTGTTGCGCCTTTATGTCTGTTCCCTGAAGTGGGTGGAACGTTGGCCCGTTCCGGGAATGTTCCATGACGTGTAAAAGCCACAGGAAGGGGGTTAACAAGGGGCTCTGCCTGCTGCTGCTGCTGTTGCTGCTAGGGCTGCGAAAGCAGATGTGATCTCCTTCTCTCCCCTCTTCTGCATGCTGGCTTCCTTAGGGGTTTGCAACGAAATCTGGCTCTCGCCTCCGCCCCCTTCCCCGCTGGTAGTCTCTTGCACAGAAATGTTTTCCTTATATAATAGGTGCGCATATGGATGTTTAGATGCGATTATGTAACCTACAGAGTCTCATCCATGCTTGCTCCATGTAATCTTCGGCCCTTAAATATCTGTGCGGAAGTGTGAAGGGTGCGGGCTGGAGGAGAGGTTGGGAAGAGTCCCTAAAAGTCTTGCCTGATACTGTCCTTGGGGAAACTGGAGGAGGAGGGAAGGGATAAAAGCCTGTTCTTGCCATTTCTCTGTAGGGTTTATTGCCTCTGTACATTAATGATGGGAAATTAACATTTAAAGGGGAAGCCCCTGGTGTAAAACTGATCCCCAATACCACCTTTATTCCAGAGATCTTCTTGAAATATTTAATATTTTCATACTTAAATTATTTCTCAGATACAGCATTGCTATTCCTTGCTTGGAAAACAGTTGAATGATACAGAGTGAAGTGGGGAAAAAAAGATGTTATCTCTTCTGCTTTATGTAGCTCTAAGGAAAATGCTGTACATAAAATTGTTTAGGACTAAGAACAGTGTCCTAGTGTCAGACTTCATTTATTTGTTGTAAAGGGAGAAGATCTTGATAGTTACTTTTAAAAACATTGTGCATCTATATCACAGGGATGCCTTTGTTCTTTTAAATGGTGCATTTCTCTTTAATAAAACGTGAGACCGGTAGATAATAAGTCTATAATGTATATATAATGTCTTCTTGTTGTTGTACCATATCCATTATTGGATGTTGGCGATCATGTTGGCGATCCTGTTTTTATCTTTTATAATATCTACGTAGTCATAATGTTTTACAAATAAAACTGTTTAGCAGTTTGCAAAATATTCTTGTTCTTTTGCTATTTAATTAATCAGTTGACTTTTTTCCTGAACTTTTAAAGGGCTTTTACGATTAGATTATTTAATAGTAAATATTGCCTGTTGCTATTAGGGTTAGAAAAATGTTGTGCTTAGTAAGATACCCATTCACAAGTTTCTAAAACAATCAGTTTATAGCATTGTATTCATTTCAATGGAATGGCAAGAAAATACTTTTACAACTTTCGTCTTATTATGATGGAGAAACACGAGGGAGTTTACAAATGGAAAATGTGAATGAGACCCATATTTTATTTTTGTTTTATTAAAAGAAATACATCTACAATACGTCTCAAGCTTTGATTTTTTTCCACTTATGCTATTGAAACAATGCTATTCTGTATAATAGAGTAAATACTATAAAACACTATGGAGGTTACTTCTGAGTATGCATGTATAGGATTGCTCCATCTAGCTCTTTGTCAAAAAACTACCATTCAATAAAGCTTCCATACTCTTAAAATTGATACCAGTTTGCACCATTTCTACATAGATTAAAATGTTCTTAAAATGTCTCTGTTATAAAGTGAAAATAGTCAGTTGTCATATACTGTACTCAAATGAAATGTTGGTTGTTCACCTGCATGTTACCAGTTTTTCATATTAAGGAGTAGGACTGGAAGTATTATTTCTAATAAATGATAGTATGTATAGAATGTTTCCTAGGATCTGATTTTTGTCATAACCTCCAAATTTACTTTTTACTTTTAGTATTTCCATGTTGTGTGAAATTTGAAAAACAAAAGATTTATATAGTTTTTTATGCTAATAGTTTGCAGATTATAAAGTAACCATTGAAATGCAATATATTTATTATTTGTGTTTTAGTTATATTTATTATTTGTGTTTTAGTTTAATATTATAAAATCTCAGTTGGGATAGTTTTACCTCTTTGAAACAAGGACACAAGATTGATCCAACAAAGATTACACATAGTAATGGCAAATATTTTAAAAATAGTGGAAAAAGAATATATGAATTGTATAAAGTGTGGTTTTGTTACTGAAGAGGGTTTGAATTTTCTCTTATGGTGAAGTCTTAATTAACAGATACAATTGAGAATCAGTTTTAATAAGTGATTCTAACTTCTCAAGAATTCCAACTTTGTACATGGCTTTGTTATCTATTGCCACTAGATTGGAATAAACAGCTAGGATTCTCTACACCAGGGGTCGTCAACCTTGGCTCTTTTATGACTCGTGGACTTCAACTCCCAGAATTCCTGAGCCAGCTAAGCTAGCTCAGGAATTCTGGGAATTGAAGTCCACGAGTCATAAAAGAGCCAAGGTTGACTACCCCTGCTCTACACCTTTGCCACCATCTAGTGGCTATCCACATTTTTGCAGCCCATATTTTGATTGTAAGCTGCCCAGAGTTATCTTGAAGTAAGATGGGTGACCTATAAATTTTATAAATAGATACGTTGTTGTTCAGCCTTATATACTGTATCCCTTTTAGTAACAATTGATTTTGAATATTGGGATGCAAATATTGAGGGCAAATTGTTTCATGATGGTGAAACCTACAAGTATTGTCCAAAAGTTTTGAATATGTCCCCCAGTACTCTTCAGACGTGATCACTGAAAGAGAGAAATTATTAAATATATGATCGGTGAAATCTTGCTAACATTTCAAGTTTGTCTTGAACTTGCCCAGTTGTTGGTTTTTGACAAGTCAGCCTGAAAAAGTGATGAGTGTAGATGGAATTGATAGATTTTACAAAGCTCATTCCTCCTGCAGGATTATAATGAATGAGCCTACTTGTAGGAAAATGATCCTTTATTTGAACAGTACTGGAGTCTTCATCCAATTTGAATAACAGTTGAACTTCATAATGACACACTTCTCTATATATTTAACTATGGGGTTTGAATTTGTGCAGCACGCTAAGCTAAAATGTAGATTGTGGATTTGTGGTATTCTATGTATGTACAAATGCAGCTCCTGCATTGTAAGAGCTATCTCATGAGCTTCATTTTAACTCAGAAATTGAATCTCTGTTTTCTCAAGCAGCATCACATTGAGTAATCTCAGTTGATAGGAGTTGATTCTGGTGGGTGGCAGGTTTTGATGAAAAACTGTTGATAAAAGAGCAGGAAAGGAAGTTAAAAAAGTCAAAACCTGGCTGCCAGCTTGAGGTTTTTTGATGCCTCCTGCCTTCCCACCCAGCTTCATTGATGGAAACAAACTGCCAATTAATTTAAGAAAGCTCTTATGATGTCTGAGGACCAAATAAAATTAAATGTGCCACTGGTAATATATGGCTAGTAACACAGAATGTGAGAGATACAAGAGGTTGAAAGACATGAATTAAAAAATATATATTTAAAAAAGTGGGAGGGAATGTCAAAGAGAAATGAAACAGTATTGTACCACACTAGAATGGAGTATAAACATTAAGAAGGTAAAGAGTATCAAGCTGATGAATTGAAAACCTTTTGATTTTCTGAAAAGCTGCTCTCATTTAATCAGTTATATACACCATATTTAGTATATAGAATACTATGTATATAGATGCAACATAAAATATTAAAGTAGTTTTTCCCTTTAAGATTGTTTTATGTGTCACAAGCGTGTCAGACAGAACCAAACTTCTAAACATAAACAATGTGCTCAGATTCCTTTAACTGGGGGCATCTGAGGGTTAAGAGCAAGATGAGTCCAGTGATAAAGGAAATTTAGTGAAAAAAGCTCAGTCCTTAGAACAAGATTGGATATATGTAGGTACTAAACTGATGGCATGGGCATGTAAGATAGCTAAGGGACTGAAGAGTCAGTCCAAATAGGATAAAGGTATATATTTTCCAGTGCTTTTTTTCTAAAAAAAAAAAAAAAAAAAAAAGGTGCCGGAACTCACACACTTCATACAACCCACCTTGCCTAACCTACAAGGTTCCCATCCAAAAAAGGTGCCGGAACTCCGTTCTGGGCGTTCTATGAGAAAAAAAGCCCTGATATTTTCGTTACTGTTTATAATCTCTTTCCTTTATCACTGTGTCCCAATTTGACTTTAATTCTGGATAGCATTTTCTGTATCTGATGAAATGGATTACGGTACATAGAATTATGCCATAATATATTTGTTAGTTTGCAAATGATTGCAAGAGACTTTATTTTAGTTGCAATACGTTCATGGAACTACCCTTCAAATATTTATTTGATGTAATCAGCCATTGGCTGGAAGTCTAACAAAAAGTTTGGCTCAAGTGATCCTGGCTTTCCCATTTCCATAATAGGTGTGGATGACCAAATGTAACATTTTTTGAAGGAATGCTTTCTTAATACTTAATTCAAGCTGTATGGCAACAATACAAAAAACAGCCCTAAAGGATTTTTAGATTACTACATTTTTACATGTGTGAGATCTGTTTATAGAGTTCTTGTTACTATGAAGACAAAACAAAGCCAAAAAAAAATTGCATTCATGTGCTTCTTACTGAGCAACAATTCATGAATCTGCTTGGATCATATTGTATTGATAATCGTGCTGACTTTCTACTAGTAAATATGGTTTACTTTATGTCAGTTAATTTAAAAAAAACATCTTAATTGATATAACTCAGTAATGTGGTCATCTCTAAGTCAAAGTAAGTCCTGGTTTTGCAATCTTAAGAGATGCCTTTGGTATAATGGAAAGATTCTTATTATACGGTGGAGATTCTTATTATATGGTGGAGATGTTTTATTTTATAACGAACACAGAGTGTAACTTGTAAAACAGCGGGAGAGAAGTAGCAGCATTTTGTTTCTTTTCCTCCAGACCAATTTCCTTATTCACCAAACAATAAATTATAGAAATTGTAGAAAAGCTACAAAATAAAATCGTACTTTTTGACAGAGTGAAGGCATATAGGCATTATTGGAACCATGGAATTTACAGGCCCTCTTGATTCTTTGGAAGGAAGGGTGCTTTTTCTGTGATGTTGGTGCTGAGATGGCTTATGAAATGATGGGAATACCCATGTACACCCAGCAGCAAAAGCTATTTTAAATAACTGGTGGGCAGAGAAAGAGGCTACTGCAGATAGAACAATATCCCGGATATATTAACCACTTAATATCTGATTATTGCCAGGCATTATAAGTATTTCTTTTTGCTCTAATGACCTACAACTCTCTCTTGGCTTTCTCCAAAGACTTTTCAGTGAACATTCAGCAAGGAAAGATTATAAAATGAGGTCAGTTTGGTAGAAATTGATCCTGATGACTGTTGACATTTTGTGTGTACATTGTGTGTGTGTGTGTGATTTTACATTATACAAATGCAAATACAAAAACATAATAAAAGCCTAAAAGAAAACAATAGGAGCACAGGTCTATCATTTGTGGTATCTGACAATGGAAAAACCCAAGTCGGTCTCCATTTCTATCATAGATATTGTTGGATTCCCACAACATTTCAGTCATAAAGTGGTTTGTTCCATTTTGATTCAGCGTGTGTGAAACTGAAAAATTTGCTTTGTGATAATCTAAAGCTTGGGACCATGTTCCAACTTTACAAACTATCATTGATTTTAACCAATTAGATAATTGATTAATTACTGGACATTAAATAATTTCAAACTTGTGTTATGTATCAAACTGTGTTCCAGTTAAGAGTGATCACAACATATTATAAACTGGGAGCAAAGCTTTTAAATTCTTTCTCCTGGCCATACCACGAGGGACAGAAAACAGAGCTGCCTTCCTTGGGGGACAAACACTTACCTTGCATGCTAATAAAGGGTTTTATCTTCCCTTCCACACATGACATTCAGTTCTCTCTTTTCTGACAAAGAAGAATCTTTTGCATTACCAGATGTCTGAGATTCTTACTTGCAAAGGGCTTTCCTTCTCCTATTCCCTTCAATGTTATTGATTTCCTCCATTTTAATTATCCCCTTGCTATAGTTTCCTTTGGAGCACTTTCAGGAACATGATGTTTGCTTCCTTAATTTTATAGGATGAGCAAAAGACCGTAGATCAGCGGTTCTCAACCTATGGGTCGCGACCCCATTTTGGGGTCGATCGACCATTTCACGGGGTCGCCAAGCAAGGCTGTCCGCCATTTTTTCCCCTTTTCCGGCGGGTGCCTTACAAGGTTTTTGGGTGGAACCTTGTAAGGTAGACAATCCGCCTTGCCTATCTTACAAGGTTCCACCCAAAAAAGGTGCTGGAACTCCGTTCTGGGTGTTCTATGACAAAAAAAAAGCCCTGGGAAGGAGTATGTGGTATATTTGCTGCCTAATTTGAGTTATTTATAAAAATAATGAAAGCAGGATAAACAAACATAAAAATATTAATTTTAAGTTAGCTCTGTTTTCTTTATTTGTTGTGTAAGCAATACATTGGTAAGATCAAGCTTATGATATAGAACGTACTGTTAATACGTAACAAATTATTTTGGGGTTAAACCTTTCAAATGCAGTAGTATTTTAGTTGAGATACATTGAAAACTGTTTGGATTTGACATATTAGTAGCAAACACACTAGAAAATCTACCTGATTCTTATTTTTTATTAGCTGAAAATTCTGGATTTTGTTTTCATCTTTTTTGGGGGGGCATAATGCAAATATTTCTTGAACTTTTGTAGTGGTAATTACATTTTTGGGAAGCCACTATCACATTTGTACTCATTTACTGTATATTCTTCTCCATCTCACAATGCACTATATCTGCAGAGGCATAAGTATCTTAATTGCCAGTGTGCAGCCTGTCACTTAAACTGTATCAGCAGTTACTTGGAGCCCATGTGGGATTATTAATAAGTGCTTTGTGAATTCCTACTGTGCTAAGGCAATCTATTGTATTGAGCTGGTAGTAGTGAAGCCTCTCTGACTGTGATTGGCAGAACATGGTTCATGGATTAAGAAAATGAAAGGAGTAGATCCCTTCTTCACAAGGGAAGGAAAACATGATTGGTTTGGCTACATTAAAATATTTTATCAGGTAGGCTGAGGACCAGGAAAGTCATAAGATGTGGTATTTGAAGGCTAGTGATCTGAGCTAAAGAAGGGATACTCAATGTTTTGGGAGCTAAGGCCACAGGCTGTACTCCAGAAAGGAGATTGACCACCATAAAAAAGTAAAGGAATCCAGGATAAAAATTAAATTGGTTGGCCAGTCTCTTCTTAAAAACGGTTGGCCAGTCTCTTCTTAAAAACTTCTAGTGTTGGAGCATTCACAACTTCTGAAGGCAGTTTGTTCCACTAATTAATGACTGTAAGGAAATTTCTCCTTAGTTCTAGGTTGCTTCTCTCTTTGATTAATTTCCATCTATTGCTTCTTGTCATGCCTTCAGGTGTTTTGGAGAATAGCTTGACTCCCTCTTCTTTGTGGCAATCCCTGAGATATTGGAACACTGCTATCATGTCACTCCTCATCCTTCTCTTCATTAAACTAGACATACCCAATTCCAACAACCATTCCTTATATGTTTTAGCCTCCAGTCCCTTAATTATTTTTGTTGCTCTTCTTTGTAGTCTTTCTAGAGTCTCAACATCTTTTTTACATTGTGGTGACCAAAACTGGATGCAATATTCCGTATGGCCTTACCAAGACATTATAAAGTGGTATTAACACTTCACGTGATCTTGATTCTATCCCTCTGTTAATGCAACCTAGCACTGTGTTGGCTTTTTTGGCAGCTGCAGCACACTGCTGGCTCATATTTAAGTGATTGTCCACTAGGACTCCGAGATCCCTCACACAGTTACTACTATTGAGCAAGGTACCCCCTATACTGTACCTGTGCATTTGGTTTTTCTTGCCTAAATGTAGAACCTTACTTTTTTTCACCATTGAATTTCATTTTGTTAGATAGCATCCAATGTTGAAGTCTGTCAAGATCCTCCTGTATTTTAAGCCTGTCTTCTGGAGTGTTGGCTATTCCTGCCAGCTTGGTGTTGTCTGCATTTATATGCCACTAATTTAGCAAGTCTAGGTGGACTACAGTGTGCAGTCTGAAAACAATCATAAAGTGATACATAATTCAAAGATGCAATCAATAACTAGAAAACAATTAGTGTCTAATTAACATCTTCCTAAATCAATGCCTTTGGAAGAGTCTTTATCAGTATTAGAAAAAACAACAGTGTGTGCTAACCTATGGGCTTTAGGAGACATGTTTCAGAGATGGAGGAGGGCAGTATTCGAGGAATTCATATTCAGGTTTCAAGCCTTCTATCCCTTGTGAGGTAGGCACCCAAAATATCTAGATCATGTAGGATAGACACATTCTACCTGGGGGGGGAGTACAGTGCTAGTAGTAACAAAGGTACAATCCATTTAAGATTGAACATAGGATTATATGGATCTCTTACTAGACAAGTATCTTGCACGCACATGAAGAATCAAAGGGTAAACTAGTGTCAAGACATTGTAAATTTTGAAAAACTACCTATTTGTGCAATCTTTGCAAAATTGGTCTTTTCATCTTTTGCACTTCTGAAGTGATGCACTACAAGTGAAGTCATCCTGTATATGTGGTCATTGTGTTATTCATTGGACAAGCACCTTTTGAAGTCCCCTGCTCCCAACCTGGATTTCTACCAACCAGTTTAGAAAGACCACAAAGGCTTACTGATACAGGACTGTGGTGACAAGAAAGATTTATAATCTCTTCAGTGGGTTTACTTTTAATGTCATAAATTCATCATATCTTAAGATTTGTCTGTGTAATATTGCACTGGGTGCACAAGGCTTGCTGATAGGTTTCCATGATATGCAGAAGATGTTTTAGGTTTCTATGTATAACAGCTATGCACTAAAAGGAATATACAACTATTAATCTGTGCTGGAGAATTGGGCGTGCAGCTATCTCTCTTGCTTTCTTCAGAATTGTCTTCAACTGTTGTGATGTACTGGGGAATAGTAAATCTAACTAGTGATATCCAATAAGAAGCTATAATAATGTCAAAATGACACTATGTGCATTATGACGTGTGTTATGACATCATAATTCAAATGATATGACTGTGTAATGACATCTTGACATTTAACATAAATATTTAAATTCTGTTGCATGTATGCTGGCAGCAAGGTACACATTCATTTTTTTCTCTTTCAACCTCTCCCCATTATGGAAGCCCATGTATCCTACTATCCATCTTTTTTATTTCTAAATAATTAAGCATACTTGGCATACCAGGTATTATTATGTTAAATTGATCTTTTTGCTTACTTCAGAGTAACCATGCCAGGAGAAGATTATGCAATAAGAACTGGTTTGCTAAAGTGGAGCAGATTGAGGAGTGTATATAGAACTGGCAAATGAAAAGGAGATCTGCAAAAAGAGAAAATAGAAATGGAGTGGAAAGAGCTGGATTTACTGTATTCTTCCAGTAGCATATTATTGCTATAAATGTCCATACTCCTTTTCCAGGAAACTGAGCAAACATTTTTTCTCAGTACAAAACACAGACTTTGACATGAAAAATAGATAGGATGCAAATGGTTGTGGAATCCTCAGGTGAGCAGCTTCATTTTGAAGCTAAGATACAGTCTACCATTGATGTCAGTTGCCAACTTGTGATAGGGATTATGGATACAATGTGTCCATTTGTTCCTATCCCTATTATCTGTTTTTTCAGAAACCGATGCCTGCGTTTTCAGATATATGAAGTTATATACCAAACGCACGAATACAGATTGGGCGAGACCCGGCTTAAAAACAGTAACACTGAGAGGGACCTTGGAGTCCTAGTGGACAATCACTTGACTATGAGCCAGCAGTGTGCAGCAGCAACCAAAAAAGCTAATACAGCCCTGGGTTGTATAAACAGAGGCATAGAATCAAGATCACACCAAGTACTAATACCGCTTTTCAAAGCCCTAGTAAGACCACACCTGGAATACTGCAGCCAATTCTGGTCACCATATCACAAAAAAGATGTTGAGAGTTTGGAAAAAATTCAGAGAAGAGCAACTAGGATGATCAAAGGCCTGGAGACTAAAACATACGAAGAACGACTTGGGGACTTGGGTTTGGCTAGTTTAAAGAAAAGAAGAAATAGGGGAGAAATGATAGCAGTATTCCAGTATCTGAGGAGCTGCCATAAGGCAGAAGGGGTCAGGTTGTTCACCAGAGCACCAGAGGGAAGGACAAGAAACAATGGTTGGAAACTGATCAAGGAGAGAAGCAACCTGGATTTAAGGAGAAATTTCCTGACAGTGAGGACAATCAACCAGTGGAACAGCTTACCCCCAGACATTGTGGCCGCCCCATCACTGGAGATATTTAAGAAGAAACTGGACAATCACCTGTCTGAGATGGTGTAGGTTCTCCTGCTTGAGCAGGGGGCTGGACTAGAAAACCTCCAAGGTCCCTTCCAGCATTATTCTATTCTATTATTGATAGAAAAATTATGAGCATTCTTGAAAGCAGTTAATGTAGTGCATTGGCCTGGGCTATGGATTGAGTTCTGCTCAATTAAAAATTGACTTCTGATATGACGACTTTACGTGCCTTTCAATAACTCACCAGTTTCTTAGTTTTACTCTATTTCTTCTATGCAGCATAGGGATCCCCTTTATGACATTGTTACAGGGATTACTTAGAATCTATGTAATTGTACTTTGGATAGTCAAAGTGCTAAATGTTATCATCACTTATCCTGGAATTACAGCGAGTTAACTCTTTGACTACTACATTTTAAATTTTTTTAGGAAACTTTATATCTCATATGATGATATTAAGAATTGGAAATATTTACCTGGTCTAATAAGAACATTATGATATTAATTTTGTGCAAATTGATTTCTGTGATCTGGGTAGAAGCTGTATGGCTTATTGAAATGATACAGTCTTCTCATTGTGTTCCAAGGTCTTTATTTGTGTTTTAATTTTAACAACTAATATGCAGATGTTAGATGTTTGTGTTCACATAATGGCTTTCAACTCTGAATTTATTTGGCATACAAAAGAAAAAGTCAGGTCAGATTGAAATAAGCACAACAGAAATGACTATCTTTCCAGGAATAATGGGAGTGAAAGTGCATGTTGTCTCTTGCTATAGAAATCAGCCCAACAGATTGATGCAGATATGCTAACTAATTATTTTCTTTCAGTGCAAGGTCAACAAGACAGCTGTGAAAAAATCCCCCTAATGATTTTAATAGTTTTGAACTGTAAAAAAAATGAGTTTTCCCAATGTCCAGAGGAACCAGTGTATCAACAAAAATGTAGTTTATGCATGAAAGCCTGTAAAATTTTATTTGCTATTCACTTGGTGATTCCATATTAATTGCTTTGAAGCACTGTACAGTGGTGAATTTAGCTGTCTGTGGTAATGTGTGGCGGAGAAATTTTTGCATTTTTTTTTACATGGTGAATATGCAAAATAAGTCTAGTTGTTTCGGCTTGACGGCTGTGAACAGTTGGAAATTACTAGTTCTTGCCTACTTCTCATGAGATTTAGGAACAAGTTTGCCATTTACCTATTCTTTAATTCTGTATTCAATTGGAATGAATTGTAAAAGACTATAATATTTCAGGCTGCTGCTTTCCAGGTTGTATCTAGAAACAAATGTATCCATCCTTTGCAACCAGCCCACCAAATGCAATTTAATAGAATATGGAATTAGATGCAGCTTAAAGAGTTGAATAGTTTTTTTAGAATCTAATTTAAGGATTTTTTAATGGCTACTTGTCTTGTATGAAATATTATGCAATATTATGTTGAATAAGATTGAGTTGACCTCATGTTTTAAATTTAATGTTTTGGCTTTGACTTTTAAAAACACTTCATGGCATATGGTTATTTGAGGGGCTATCCTTTCCTGATTACACCTGCCCACCCCATCAGATTCAGCAGAAAAGATATGTTGCGGGTTCTATCTGTTAAAGAGCTACATCGGGTGAGACCAAGGTTTTTTTTTCTGCTGAAGCACCCACATCTCCCCGAAGTGAAGTTGGCTGTATCCCTGTTAATTTTTTTGTAAGTCTCTCAAAATGTGATTATGTCATCAGGCTCAAGGGAATGGGGAGTTGCTGAGATGCTCTATTACTATAATTTGTTGTCCTCTTCTTGCCTTTTAATCATAACTTTAATATTTCTAACTTGTTAACAGTTTTATTTTTTATTATACACTGCCCAGAATCATGTTCTGAGAAATGGGTGGCTCTATAAATATGAGGAATAAATAACACAAAATAAAGATAGAGAATTTCTGTTTACATTTGCTCAGCACAGTTTTGTTTTACAATATCTGCAGTTTGTCACTTGATCCTGGTTGATAGTTCATGTCTTGTAAGGCAGGCTATAACAGTGGAGGACAATTTGGATCACATGACACTGTCGACGAAGTGGATTGTGGATGGCAATCCACAGGAGGAATAAATAGACCCTGGGATTATTTACAAGTATGTGTGCTGGAGCACAGAAGGCTCCCATATGTTTCAGGTTGATACGGGGAAGACATTTAGAGTTATGGTCTTGAGAGAAAGGTTGTAAATAGTGGTATTTGTTCTTTTAAATATGCCCTGAAAGTTTTAAGTATTGTCTTCTAAAATCTTGGGAAATTATGCAGAGTGAAAACATTTTTAAATCTATTCTTCTGTAATCTTTGAGCTACTTTTCATAGCTGGAACTGCTTATTATTATGATTGTTTCTATTTCAGATGCATTTTGCTTTCCAACTGTACTTCCTTTTCTTTTTAGGTGTGTGGATAGGGGGATGGACAAGTGTTTTGCAGCAGATTGGGCACTCTAGGCCTTGTGTATATAAAAGTTTTATCAAAAAGAACTGAATTTGTGCAGTGGTTGGTTGGTTGGTTAGTTTGCTGTTACTTGCTCTTCCTTAAAGCAGCTCTCTCCAGTGACCTCTTTCCAAAGCCATTCCTGAGAATCAAGGAATCATCTGAAGCAATGCAGAATGGAGAATTGGTACATGGCCCTGGCATGCTGAAATGGCAAAACAGTTTAGTTTGTACTAGACATATTAAGGTGCAAGCAGTTTCTTTTCTCATGTAGTTCTTTCACCAACCTTTGAGTAAGGGGCTGCTAGAGATTACACACACCCTTTCACAGAAAGATTTTTGAATGAATTAGGACAGGGGTGTCAAACTCGCAACGTCACGTGATGTGTTGTGACACATCGTGACTTTTTTCCCATTGCCGGCAATGGGGTGGGCACGGTTTCGTTGTGACGCATCCGGCCTGAATTAGGAGTTTCAAAAGTATTCAACTTGGCTTTGACACATATATTTTAAAAAGCACTCTGTAGTCCAGTGATGGCGAACCTATGGCACGGGTGCCAGAGGCGGCACTCAGAGCCCTATCTCTGGGCACACGCGCTGTCGCCACAATTCTAGACCTTCAGTTGGGTTTTATAAAACCTTTTCGCTTTAGGCCTCTGCCGCCGTGTACAAAAAAAAAAGATTCAATCAGTCAATTTCAACTTCTTACGGGGGAAAAAAAATCTTACAAAGTTGGAATTGATTGATTGAATTTTTTAGTCCCACCCAGTCTGCTGTTACCACTGCAGCCACGCCCACCCAATCGGCCACATCCACCCAATCGGCCACACCCACCTAATGGGCCACACCCAGCCGGCACCCGACGATGCATAAGTGGGTTTTGGGTTGCAGTTTGGGCACTCGGTCTCTAAAAGGTTTGCCATCACTGCTGTAGTCTATTGCCTGTTTGGAAAAAAAAACTTCATTGTATCTGAATATGGAGTTAATGCAGAAGTTTAAACATAAGTTAACAGAAGCTGGCATAACGTCTGATAAACATAAATTTCAAGAGGTGTTTATTATTTATGTGCAGATTTTTTTATATTCAAAGTAAGAAAACATTGAATATGGTAGCTGATACTTTTCTTACTGAGTAGTTTGTAACACCTACTTTGGTAGGAATAACAGCTTTCAAATGTCTCTTTTTGCCAGCCACGCCCTTCTATACTTATTTTATTATTTTCCCTACTCTTCTTTACAGAACCTTTCTAGGGTAGAAATATTCGTAGACCTGCTTGCGTGAACTGCATGTTTGACATGTTTCTACAGATCTTTCTTATTAAAATCTGGGGACTGAGACAGCCATTTCAAAACTCCCCCCCCCCTGTAAGTACTCCGTGGTCAATCTGAAGAGATGATTTGCATTATTGTCTTGCTGAAAAATCTATGTTCAGTTTTTACTGACCATCAGGTATTAGTTCAAAGACCAAGAAAAAGCTCAGCTGGTTCTGCCCAAAAACTAGACAGTTCAGTAACACAGAACCCACAGATCATTTCAAATAACCTGTTGGAAAGTTTAGTTGGCACTGAAATAGTTGTCCACAGATCCATAGTGCAGTGTTTCTTATACAATGATAATCTCCATAGGGCAAACATCAGAAGAAATATTTTTTCCAACTTCATCACAAAAATAATGGTCTAAAAGTATGGAGAAGAAAATTTTGAAATATTTTGAAGCAAAAAACTTTGGACTGATGAATGGAAAAAAATTGTTTGTTATAACTCTGCAAAAATACATTTGGAGGAAAAATAGGTGAAGTATTTGAAGAAAAGAACATCTTGTCAAATGTTAAACCCAGGGTGGCTTTATTGTATTTTAAGATTATTTGGCAGCCTATTGCCCAGAAAATACTGCAGAAGGAAGAATGGATTCGACTATATATCCATATATTCTAATGTTTCATAGTCAGTGAAGAAATTAAAGCTGAAAAGAAGTTGGATATTTCAGCAAGACAAGTCTACTAAGCATACCTCCAAATCAACCATAACAGGAAAGTAAAATAAAGGCTTTGGAAATTAAAATATATAAATGGGGTTGGAAGATATTTGAGTTTCATTAGAAAAAAAACGTTGGTAACTAGAATTTAAAGAAGCCATTGTTAATGAATAATATAAATTAGAGATAATTGTGGAACAAAATCTGCAATAGTTATAGTGTTCTATATTAAGACACTTTCTTAAAGTACCTAAAATTGTTGAGAATCAGGTGGTATCCAAGTTTAATAAATTATTATTTAATAAGATAATCATGGTTTGCAAGATAAATATGTCTTCAATAGATGGCATCATAACAGTTTGTGAGCTGTGTGGAAGAATTAAAAATATGTATAGGAGTCCATACAAACTGCAATCCAGATTTATTCTGTGTCTTCATTAAAGGTGTGTGTATGTGTGTTAAATGCCAATATTCACACCTTAGTAACATGATAATTTTAATTGCAATTCTGCTACCTAGGCAAAGTCTGTTCAACAGACTTTTAAAAAGTGTTAAGTTATAACTGTTTGGATGACAAAGAAAGCTTTTTATTTAGCTTTTCCTCTAGAAAAAGAAAACTTTTCTCTTCATGAATATACTCAGAAATTATATTTGTATTAAACTTGTATGCCATTCAACAACTCTAGGAAATTTGGAATATGAGAAAGAGGAACATGGATTGAGACATGAATATTCTGATTGCTTTAAACTTCTTATATATTCTACTTCTAATTTTTAAAATATATTTACTCACCCAAACAAGGCATCTTGCTCTCAGTAGCATAGAGTTAATGACAAAGTTTCAATTTCATCCTAAAAAAAAATTCCAGCAGTTTTCCCATTGAAATATATTGGATGACGCATTAACCTAGTCAATGTGCCTTGTTCAATAAATCATGGTTAAAATATACCAGGACTTAGCACAAAATATGAACCTAATCAGTACAGAGTTAATGGGAAGTAAGAACAGGTGATTATTCAGCTAACACTGGAAGGAAATACATGAATACATAAAATGTTATAACCTTGGGCAAAAGATATGAGTTAACAGAACACATAATTGAGTAACCTGATTATCTGATAAGGATCTTAACCCTGTGGGACCTGTACTGAGTTTGTGAACCTTCTTTTAGTATGTTCCTTATTGTGTAAGTATAAATATATGTACACTACGTAATAATTGCACATTGTGGAACTCACTAGATTACTAGTAAAGGATTTATTTCCAAGTTACGATCTTCATATCTTCTTCATATCTTCCTCTATACTGCTAAAAATCTAAATGTTTCTTTAGTAGTATAATGCAGGGCTTTTCAACCTTTTCACCCATTGTACCACTTTTAGGATATGGCAACATCCGAGTACCACCAGTCACCTAGCAAGGTGTCAAAAACTTGATGACCCAAAAAAAAAAAAAGGAAAAAAGTGATAAAGTACAGGTTGTCCTCGCCTTACAACAGTTCGCTTAGTGACTGTTCGAAGTTACAAGGCCACTGAAAAAAGTGCCCCCCAAGCCACAGCCGAGCAAGACACCTGCCTGCCCGCCCAGCGGCGCTCTTCCTCCTGTCCGAGGTTTCCATTGTTGTGAGCATTTCTGTTGAGGATTGGCAGCGGGGGTGGGGTGTGGGGTGTTTGGTTTTTATTCCCCCTGTCTGCTGGGTGGTTGCAGCAGGTTTTGGTCACTTCACATGACCCTGGGACAGTGTGACCATCATAAATATGAATCAGTTGCCAAGCATCTGAATGTAAATCACAAGACCCTGGAGATGCTGCAACATTCCAGCTGAATGGCGCTTCTTCTGGGCTCAGCAGAAGCACCAGGATCAGCGCTGAGCTCCAGCTGGAGCCTGGCGCTGATCCTGGCGCTTCCGCTGAGCCCTGACAGCCCTGCAGCTCCAGCCATCTCTCGCTCAGGCTTGTGCGGTGCTGCCATTAGTTCTGCTCATTCCCCTCCCCCGCTACCACTTTTCTAGGATGGTCGCGTATCACCTGCCAGCTGCCAATGTACCACAGGTGGTACCCGTACTACTGGTTGAAAAGCTCTGGTATAATGCACCCATTCATCTTCTAATAGTATATATTATTTATATTAGTTATACTTAATCAGTAAATAGTAGAAATACCAAAGCAGTATTTCAGTAACTGGTATCAGTAGGATCAGCCATAGCCAGTTCCTAATACAGATGTATAAGCGTTATAATCAGTGGTGGGATTCAGCTGGTTCGCACCACTTCAGCAGAACCGGTAGCTAATTTTTTGCTGCCCAGGCCCAGAATGGACTTCCGGAAGTGGCATCCACACAGAGAACCGGTTGTTCACATATTTGAATCCCACCACTGGTTATAATGTTATATGAAATTCTGAAAGTAAAACTACTCTGTACAGAAACCTCACTGGAAGTTATTGAGAATTGAGGACTTGCACTGTGGCATTTTGCTTCCATTTGTTTTCAAGAAGGTTCCACCATGACGTGGCAGTGTGGGCTTTGTTTTATTATACCAAGAAATTTAAAAATTCATACTAGTAATTATGTTGATTCTGGTCACTTGCTATAATTGCAGATACACAATTGTGCTAGATTCCAGAATTTTACTCTATCCAGTTTTTGGGTTTTTGGCAGTAAATTTTCATAGTGTATCCTCTGCGGTTACTCTAATGTGCTTTTTACTTAGAACAGATGGCCTATTATGTTGCAATGCTGACTGATTTTATCTTTTTGATTCCCACAAAAGATGTCATGCTTATCTGCAAGGATTCATTTTTGGTCAGAGGTTATATTTCACAGGTGACCATAATCTCAAATCATTCACAAGTCTGATTTCTAGCTGTTGGTATCAGAATTACTTGGGCCTTCAGGAAAGAGTTGAATCTGTAGGTGGCCTTTTTTTTGGAATGGTCCAAACAAATGTGCTTGTTTATCAATTTAGTTAATTTATCAAATCAATTAAACAATGGAAATTATGCTACCAGCAGTTTATGTAAAAAAGATAATGCTTGAATCTGTAATCATAGATGGGCATTCATTTTCATAGCTTTTTTTAAGTGGAGAAAAACAAAAATTGTACAAGTGCAGAAACTTGGAAAAGCAGACATTGGAGACGTTTTAGTTTCCCAGGGTAGTTCCAGATGAGGCTTTTCTGGAGCAATCATCCTGCCTCTAACAGATTTTTTATTTTGGAATATGGGAAAAATGAATAATTATGACTTTCCATATGTAAGTCTTTGTTTTCTCACTGCTTCATCTTTTAAGGATAAAACAAAAGGAAAGATAAAAGTTCTGGTTGATTGATATCACTAATAAGCATGTATGGGCAGTCTGGGCAGTTTCTGGAAAAAACATTTTCTCAAATACAGAAAAAACATTTTCTCAAATACATATTTTCATTTTAAAAAAAATCAAGAAAGAAGTAGGAACTAACTTGCTTATTTTCAGCACTTGTTAAGTGCATTTATTCTTCTGCACAATTTTGTAAATTCCTATTGAATTCATTGTACTTGTATGCAAATATGTATTCTGGAATTTTGCTTTTCATGATGGTTTGTGATATATTTCCGAGAAGTTCTACATACAGGACATAAAGGCAGTAATTCTCTTGGGTCATCACATCCATTTTCTGTGATTTGATGCATGTTGCCTGTGAATCTGGAGACTGCAGACAAACATCATCAATAATAATCATAGTTTGACGGTATACATGAATCTATTTAATCCTTATTAAACCCATCTAGGCCTGTGACCTTCACACATCCTATGGCAGTTAGTTCCCTAATAAATTAATTATGTATTGTGCACTCTGTTCCAAAAAGTCTGGTGGAATTTCTGCAGCTGCCATTTGATAAAGCATTAAGAGCTATAGTCAGAATAGAATATTCAGAGAGGCCCTGTGACTTTTAATTATTTATTCACATATATTTTGAATAGACCTCAATATATTGAACACTACAGGCTGCTTACAATAAACAGTCAAACACAATTCCAAGCAGAAAATTAAAAAAAATATTACTACTTTCTAAAACCAAAGAGGTGAGAGTAATTGTTGAAAGTTCAGTGTTGTTTTTACCAATTATCTAAAGGCTGAAATATTCAGGAGCAAGTCCAACTTCTCTAAGAATTAGAGAATCCAAGACTACAGTCTTGCAGATGACTATTCCATTCTGTCTAGGATATTTAATATTTAAGGCCGTAGGATGAAAAACCTAGGTTCTGATTTAGTATACAGAAGCCCTGGGATGTAGACCAAATACAGAATAGTGACCTTCTGTAATTATATTCCAATTGATAAACATAGACTCACATTGGGTAATAAAAGATAAACGCATGCCATGTTATAATAGTCATACAAGGACATTTCATTTTTTCTTTATTTCTAACATAATTTAATAGAGAAGTGCACAGCCTCAGTTTCCAGGCTGATATACTTTCCTGGAATCTTTGGAACATCCTCCAGAGACAAAGAAGCTGGCATTAAATTGTAAGTCACTTTTTGTGAGGTGGATAGCTATACACATTTGATAAATACATAAATAATAATTTTAGTATGATAGAAAATTAAAAAATGGCTGGAGAGTCATCTTATCAACTATATTTAACTTTAAATAGAAGTGAAATGAAATTGACTTCTTTGCTTTATATTTTTGAGTGTGGTGTTTGCTCAGGAGAAGGTGCACATATTTGAGTAAAGGGAGGAAAAAGATATATATTGTTTTAGAGGTTTTAAAAGAATCTATTCTCTTTTGGCAGAGTGGTCTCTTAAGAAAGGCCTTCTAGTAATTATTAGACCAGAGTCTGTTGGTAAGAAGCTATGGACTTTTTCTTCAATTCGGTTCTTAAAAGAACTTTTGACTTGACTTGAGTCTCATGTTGACATGCGCCTTCCTGCTGCAGCTTTCACCTAAGAGCTAAACTGTAACATGTTTGTTTAAATGCAGTTCTCTCTGTTCAACCAATCCAGTTTTTATAGTCCAGAAGATTCTTCTGTTGTTGCTTTCTTTCTATAATGACCCAAAGGAAGGATAAACTCAAAATGTTTATTAATGCACATACAAGTGATCATACCTCCTCTTCTCCACCCCTTCAAATATCATGGCTATAAAACTGGGTTATCCATAGCTATCCTGTTATTTTCAAATATATCATTTAGCCATTTTCAGTGAAAATGACCTGGATCCTTTTAATATTATTGTTGCTTAGCTTATTGTTGAATCCATGACATAGCTTCTATGACAAGGATAGTGATTATCCTTTTTAATTTGTCCATGGGGTTTTCTCACTGTTTCCTTAAATGAAAATTTAAATATTGTAAGGTCGATATAATAGAGGGTCATTTTACAACAAGGAGTTTTAGCTTTTGTTTTGAAATCTGTTCTGCTGTAGTTAAAAGATGAAAACCCTTATGGCAGTTCTGTTGTGATTCATTTTTCACCTCTTCATTCCCTGCTTTCTTTTTTTTAAAAAAATATTCATATAGCTCATATGCACGAGAATTTTTGTATTCAAGATTTTTTTAAAAAAATCCAAACCACATAAAAGTGAAAGATATATAGCCTCATTTTCTTGTACCTTCTCCATGAAAATTGTATGTATTTGTGTGATAAATTCATCAGCAGTATCTGCACTAAAAAGTTTGCAGCAACCTGTCTTTAGAGAACCCAAATGCAAGGAGAAGCATAGTAGTGCCACCATAACCATTTTGCTGGCACAAAGCAGCCTTGCTCTTGGCAGGTGGGTGTGGCAGGAAAGAAGTTCTGTGGTGAACCACATTTTGCTGGTCCCTGAAGGCTTTATCCAACTCCTGTTGAAGTTTATAAAAGAGTTTGCTTTATCTTCTCCTGCTGTTAGATTATATCACTTTATAAACATACCCACATTCTCTTCACCCAAAACACACATATAATTTATCTTCATTAGAAACTACTGTTGCAAGCCCCAAACCACTAATTGGAGCTCACTGCAGATATTAAGGAGGATAAAAGACAATCACTTCTTCCTAGTGCAGTGGTGGCGAACCTATGGCATGGGTGCCAGAGGCGGCACTTGGAGCCCTCTCTGTGGGCACACATGCCGTTGCTCCAGCCTTGCCTCCCCCCAAGACCCCCTCCTTTCCAGCAGGCCCCCTGAAGGAGTTGCCCCCAAGTGTGGCCCACACGGAGCAGCGCAGCCAAGGACATGGCAGCCAGGCAGCGTAGACAAGACTCTGCCCTCACACCCCATCATACAGTTGATGCTGCAGGGTCCGGGCAGAGGGTGTGGCCGCCATAGCGCTGCTGGGCTGCCTGGGTGATCTGTGGCGTGCTCTGGAGTGGTGAGTGGTCCTGTGGGTAGGCGGGTGGAAGATGGGGAAGCAGAGCGGGGGCAGGGCAGGGGGATGGAGTGGAGGCAGGGGCAGTTTTTGGGCACTCGATCTCTAAAAGGTTTGCCATCACTGTCCTAGTGATACTGTTATTTTATTTCAATTTTTTAAATTCATATCCCATTTTTATTATTTATACAAATAACTCAAAGTGGTGAATGTGTTCAACACACCTTTTTCCTTCTATTTTCCCCAGAACAACAATTCAGTGAGGTCAGTTGGGCTGAGAGAGAGTGACTGCCCAAGGCCACTCATCTGGCTTTCATGGGTAAGGCAGGACTAGAACTCACAGTCTTTGGCTTTCTAGCCTGGTGTCTTAACTACTAGACCAATAGGAATATTCCTCTTGCATCTTGCTTCTATCTGTTCTATTCTTTGTGGACTTCCGGAGATGAAATGGTGGATTGAAGACAGCTCTGAAAAGTGGAGCCAAAGACCGTGGTGGAATAGAGTCTGTGAATAAGTTGGCTCTTCATAAATCTTCTCTAAATAAGGAGAGGACTTGACATCACTCACAAATGTGCCAGACAGCTACTTCTCATGAGGAGGCCACAAGATACCAGTCTCTGGTGGCTTTAGAGCTCTGGGAGACAAAGAAATAGCCATCATACTCAAGTCATGAAGCCTTCCAAAGGTCACTGGGCTCACCTACTTCCTTTTCTAATCATTTATATATTTTTTACTATAATCTTATTTTTTCTTTGCTATATTTTTATTTTTTGCATTTTCTATTCTTTTTTCTACTTTTTTAGTTTGTAGTATTTATCTGTGTAATTGTAATTTTTAATAAAAATGCTGTTAAAAACATTTATTCTTTATATAAAAAGGAGTGGGTAGGAAAAGGGAGGAAAAATTCCACTATTACCTTATCTCTCTGTGTTCCTTACATTTAAGCAATTTAAGCTCTGGGAAATAACAGTTTAAAAAAAGAGAGTGAAACATAATGGTACAAGTGGGCTTAGAGAAGACGGAAGTTTTCCTCACTCCCTAATAATGCTTCTCTCCTTCCACACGTACACAGATTCTTCATTTGTGAGTAACTTCTGATTTGATTGTTTCTTAGTTAAATATATATTCAGAAAAGGCTGAATTCAGTTATGAGCTGTCAAATTTTAGATTAGGAATGCAACCAGATGTTTATTTGTTTCTGATATCATTTTTAAAATGGCCTACTTAGCCTATAGTGGAAAACCTCCTAATGAAGCCCTTGGTTGAATGGATATCAGAAAATGTTGCTCATTGTTTCCTTGAAGTACAGTATAATTAATCTGCTATTTTAAGATAAGTTTTTTCCCATAGTTCTTCAGTAACAAGGAAGGGTAGACCCCCTTCCATTGAAGCGCAGATTACTTATTATGGTGCCAGAGGCAGGAGAAGCAGATCTAAAAAGGTGTGGGGATGCAACTTCTCTATAGAGAGTTACACAAATTAGAATATACAAATGATTGGATACAATTTAGTAATAGATTGGATAAAATAGCACATCAAGTTGCTAGTAAGGATAATGAGGTAATGAAGGTGATATTGGAGTAAGGATAATGAGGTAATGAAGGTGATATTGTGGAAAGGATAATGAGGTAATGAAGGTGATATTGCAAAGAGAATACAAAGGATGGGTTATGTGGAATAAAAAATACGGTTGATGTATTATTGATTAAATGACCTTGCTTTCGAGAGCCGTTTTTGCTTCCCAGCATCCTTTTATAATTTTAATCAACATTCTTGTGTCTAAATGTTTTATGGCTAATCCAACAGTTTTTGCTTTTCCCTGAGAATAAGGTATGAAGAAGGGTGATTTGCTTGTCTTATTAATCCCATATTTTTCTTGCAGTATCATAAGCTACATCATAGTTTTCAGACTGTAAGGTCAATACCAAAAGTGGTCCAAGAAACATGAAATCCTCTTATAGTTGTCAAGGAACCATTTAAAAACAAGTTTTAGACAAAGATTATTCTACTTCAATGAAATCAAATTATAATCCTTTAGGATAGGTAGTCTTTCAGGACCAAGTTCTCTTCAAGACAGCCTCCAAAATATAATACGCCATAATAGCTCACTTCCAATAGTGTACGACAGTTCAGCCATACTAAAACAATATTTGAAGAGAATATCCATTTGACACCCTAAACTCAAAATAGGTTTGCATAGCTCAACATAGGCAATTAGAAGCTATTGTGAGTTGCATTTCACTTTTGGAGAGCACCAGATTGGTTAGAGCAATGGTTCTCAACCTGTGGGTCGGGACCCCATTTGGGGTCGATCGACCATTTCACGGGTCGCCAAGCAAGGCTGTCCGCCATTTTTTTGTCCGCCATTTTTTTTGTCCGCCATTTTTTCCCCCTTTTCCGGCGGGTGCCTTACCTCCCTTGGGCTGGGCCAACTGTTGGTCGGCCTGCTCCGTCTCTGCCGCTTGCCAGCTACGCCTCGGCCGGCGCAGGGGGCGGAACCATGCATGCGTGGCGCTCCCGGGCAGGGAAAGTCCTCGACTTACGACCGGTTGGGTAGTCCTCGACTTACGACCGGTTTAGTCCTCGAATTACGACCGGTTTAGTCCTCGACTTACAACCGGTTTAGTCCTCGACTTACGGTTGGGGTCACGGCATTAAAAAGGTTGAGAACCACTGGGTTAGAGTCTTAAGTCTTTCTGGACGATAGAATTGACTGACTCTGCCTACATATCAGTTGGATTTAGTGACTAATGCTAAATAGTAAATGTTTCTAGCATTTGCTGGTTTTCAGACTGTAACAGCGGACCATCAGTGAAGATGGCCACTGCTTATTTTAAGGCTTCGCCAAGCTTATACAGACGTATAAACTAAATTGCCCCAATCTGTTTAGATCTTTAAAAGCCCTAGCTAGCTCTTTGACTTGGATCTGAAAATGCCTTTCTAACCATTTGATTAAATGAACTGTACCTCACAAAAGTGTTTGCCTTTTAGTAACATTTCACAGTTGGAAAGGATGTGGCTTAGCTTGTAGTAATGGGTTTTATTATTCAAAACTTGTTCTGATTCTCCATCGCCGTAAATAACATGAGTCTACTTCTACACTTTCTAATCGGTGTAGTTGTTATGCTGTGGCTAAGTTAACACATGGTTTCATAGCCTCCCTCCCTCTTGTATACCATTCTCCAGCACAGGAGATGGAGAATCCACCAATGGGTTTTCTCTGCCTGCCTGCTCTTGAGACCAAGTTAGCCAAGCTCGACACACACCCTGTTGCTAGGAGATGCCAGTCTTGACTTGGTCTCAAGCTCTTGAAGACGTGTCAGGTTTGGCTCTCTGATTTCAAGAGACTCTGATTCTTTAGCTAGCAGATAGATTCCCATTGTTGAATTCTCCTTTCCTCATTTAATTTTACCTCAGGTTAGTGAATTACTTTGATCTTCCCCTGACACCCAAACTGTCCTCCAGAAGCGCTGGGATCAGCGCTGTCTCAGATCGGACGATCTGAGGCTTGGTGTGGGGGGTACCTGATCCGTTTCTCCTTCCCCAGGGCTCTGGGTGATTTCCCTCCATTCCCCCTCACCCTCGTCGGATTCCTCGCACAGCGCTCAGCGCTGCTACTCTGACCTTTGCAGTTTGTTCTAAATGAGCACACGAGGCTTCAGGCAGCTTTCCCAACAGCTGGCAAGTCGCGGCCGCCATTTTGGTTGCCGCCAAAGGCAACGAGGCCCAAACGGAGCCGTTTTTCGGTGATTGGGATTCTCAGCTGCCCTTGTTCTTTGCCCTAATGTGCTCAGGCTGAGGGGAAGGGCCCGGTGTGAATTGCGGAGTCCCAAACTCCTACAAGCAAGTCTTCGCGACGTCCTGAGCGGCCACCATTTTGGATGTGCCACGTGGTTCCTTTCTAGCTGCTCATTGCCTGCCAGCCTGAAGGAATCAGCAGACATCTCCTTATCCCACAGGCACGATTGCCTCTCAGGGCTGACAGGGGCTGATTAATCAGGGATCCGGTGTCCTGAACTGGGGGTGGGGTGCGCAGACCGGTATCATCCACGGCCTTTACTTCATCCAGGACACCATTTTGGCCTCGTGAGCGTTTTTGTGTCCCTTCTGTATGGCTGCCAGGCCTTCCTTCTAGGCCTCTGCGCCCATCCTTGGGCTTTCTGGTGCAGTTTGCCTGACCACCTAAGGCCACCGGGCGGAGCCCCACAGTGGGTCCCAACCATGCCTTCGGCCTCATCTACAACAGCCGTGACCGACATCCCAGAGAGACTTGTTTATCCGGTCAGGGGAGCAGGCCACACTCCCTGTTCCAATCTCTCTTCCCGCCAATCGCCTGCCTGCCAGAGCTCCCCCTCAGTTTCCCTGAGATAGCTCGACCCAGGACGGAGGATTCCACGGTACCTCAGCCTATGAGCACCCTCTCCCCATCCTCAAGCCATGGCCGGCGCAAAACCATCAAACAGGAGGCAGCAGGCAAGCTCAAAGACAAGGCGAAGGCCATCCTCAAAAAGCCTTCCAAATTGGCGGAGAAGCAAGCAAGCCGGAGGCACCAGACTCTGGAGAAAAAGTTCTCCAGAGCGCAGAGACAGGCCAGAACAGAGACGGATCAGTTACTGGTCCCTGACTTCGATCTTCCTTTAGGACCTTCAACCTCTGTTCAGGGCGTGTGGTCTATGGCGGAGGCCCCCACCACACATTGTTTGCCTCCGGTGACAGCTCACGACACAGCTGCTCACCCACCGACATTTCCCTCACAGGTTCCAAATTTGGGGCCTGAGGCCACCTTCACACCAACGGCCGCCGGGCTCAAGGGACCCGAACCCGGGGATATTCTCTCTGATGGCCGCCTCGAAGCCCTGATTTCTAGGGTTGTGGACTGCGCACTCGTGGCACGGTCCTTTCACATCACCGGGCAGGAGGCTATTCCATCTGTACTTCCACCTTATGTTCCTCCAACAGGGGTCTCCACATATCATGAGCCCCATCTCCTGGCCGTTCCTCAATTAGTGGCTACTCATCCCCAACGGGCTATGACCAGCCGGACTTCCCTTTGTCTGAGGAGGAGGAACTCCCCCCAGACCCATCTCCACCTGGAGGCCTATTCAACCCGGCTCTCTTCCTTCCCTTGCTACGCAAGGCCACCACGACGGCCAACATAGGGTCCGATTAGTTCCCTCAGTCACAGGCCACGTCTGATTCGAACCCGAACCCGGTGTTCTTCGAAACAGTGGCAGCCCAACACCATGTCCCTTGTCCTTTGATCTTCCTAAACGAAGTTTAGAAGCAATGGGCTTCCCCGTCTTCCTTCCCCTCCATGGGAGGAACAGATAAAAAGTTGTTTAGCATGTCACCAGATCTGACTGATGCTCTGGAAGTACCTAAGGTGGACGAAGCCTGGACCCCTCTTGTGTCTTCAACCGCAGTCTCGGGGGACATGGCCGAGGCACTTAAGGCCGAGGACAGGAAATGGGATTTGACCTTCCGCAAGACCCATCAGGTGGCCCTGTGGGCAATTAAAACGTCCACTTGCGCGTCCTTTTTTGTTAGGACCACCCTCCTATGGCTGCGCTAGCTTCAGGCCAGGCTTCCTCCAGAGGGCTTACGGACTCATCAGGATCTAAGCAAAATGGTTGCAGCGACAGAGTATGCGTCGGACGCAACCTTACAGTCAGCCAACTTTGCCTACAGATCCATAGCTTCCAATGTCATGGCTAGAAGGATGCTATGGCTCAAGCACTGGCAGGCCGACGCCAAGTCAAAATGGCATCTGGCAATGGCCCCCTACCAGGGCGGCCATCTCTTCGGGGAGTCCCTGAATCTGTATCTAGTGGAGAACAAGGACAAGCGGAAGGTCATGGCCCACGTCTCCAAGAGGTCCGATAGATGTACCACTCCTTACGGCCGGAGGCAGTCCTTTCAGCCTGCGACAGGGTCGGGAGCCACCCAACCTTCCTGCCCCTTCACGCCCAGACAGGACCGTCCATATGACAGATCAGGCTTTAGTCCCAGACAGAATCAGGGCAAGAGGCCATTTCGAGGGGGTGGTCGTCCCTTCAGGAGGTCCAAGTGACTCCCGGACCATCCCTCCCATAGGCGACAGGCTTTCCCTTTTCTTCCATCAGTGGGAGCTCACCACCACGGACGCCTGGGTCTTGCAAACTATCCAATTCGGCCTGTCCCTCGAATTTGTGTCCAGTCCCCCGGGTCATTTCATCTCCTGTCCCACGCCACGAGATTCAGCCAAACGGGGTCTTATGCAGGAGGCCATTCGTCATCTTATGGACATACAGGCCATAGAACCGGTACCGCCGGGTCAGGAGGGAAGGGGCTTCTACTCCATCCTCTTCATGGTTCCCAAAGCCTCGGGGGGATGGAGGGCAATTCTAGACCTAAAAGGTCTGAATTTACACATTGCATACAAGAAATTCAAGATGCAATCGCTCCAGTCCATCTTAGGGGGCGCCAGAAAAGGAGACTTCCTGATGTCCATAGACCTTACGGAAGCATATCTCCACATCCCCATCCTTCCAGACCTCCGGCGGTACCTCCGGTTCTGCTACAGGGGCCACCACTTACAATACAGGGCCCTCCCGTTTGGTCCTCGGCTCCCAGGGTGTTCACCAAAATCCTAGCTGTGCTGGCTGCTCATTTACGGAAGGTACCGGTACGCGTCCAGTGCTACCTGGATGACATCCTTATTCTTTTTTTTAAATAAGTTTTTATTGAGTACAAAGAAAAAAAAAGGATTAAAAACATTGAACATGGTAAATCGTCTTTGACTGACATCTCAGTCCATATTGTACATTAATTACATATAATATATCTATATACAAACTATACATTTCTGGTCTCTATCTTAACTTATCTCTTTATTTGTGACCTCCATTTTTTCCTCTCCATCTATAAAATTTATTCCATATTCGATAAAATTCTGTTTCTTCCTGATTTTTTAATCTTTTAGTTATCCTATCTAGTTCTGCGCAATACATAATTTTCTTTATTAGTACTTCCCCACTCGGTACTTCCATTGCTTTCCACTTTTGAGCAAATAGTACCCTTGCCGCCATGACCACATGAATAATTAAATATGTGTCCTCTTTATTTACATTTTTCTCTAGTATTCCTAATAGTAATGCCTCAGGTTTGTATTGAATGTTTTGCCTAGTCATTTCTATTGCCCATTCCCAGACCATACGCCAGTACAGTTGCCCTTTTCTTTTTTACATGTCCAACACATAGATGAATATCCGTTATACATTTTAGCTAATCTGGCCGAAGGAAATGCCATCTTATACAGGCTTTCTTTATATGATGTCGCCAATGTGATTTTGTTATTTCGCTCCCATACTTGCTGCCATTGATCCATTTTTATATTGTATCTTAGATCTATTGCCCATGTCACCATTCTTTCTTTAACCTGCTCCTCATATAGCTTATGTTCCAACAGGTGTTTATAAATATTCTTTATTTGTTTTTTCTCCGGGCTTAGTAGTATTTTATCTAACCCCGTATCTTGTCTCTTAATACCCCATTCTTGCTTATCCTTCATGTATCTAGCTTGTATTTGGAGATAAGACCACCACTCCATGACGACGACATCCTTATTCAGTCATCCTCCTTCCGGGCGGCTTAGTTGGACCTGAACTTAACCATCCAGGGCCTCCACCAGCACGGGTTTACGGTGAACTTCCTAAAGAGCCAGACGGTTCGCTCATCCAGACTTCTGCACCTGGGAGCCATCATAGACACCACAGATTGCATGGTCTATCTCTCCCAGGAGCGTCTGGACACATCAGGGACCTAGCTCGCTGGGTGTATAGGGACCGCACCGTCTCACTGATCTTGCTTTCTCAACTCCTAGGGAAAATGGTCTCCTGCATAGCCATAGTTCCCTGTGCCAGACTGCATTTACGGAGCCTTCAATGGTTCCTTCTCCCGTTCCAGCAGTTGAACGTCAGCTCATCCAGCCGACAGGTGAGGCTCTTGGTCCAAACCCTGAGGTCTCTTTGCTGGTGGTTCTCACAAGCGGTTGCCAGGGGGTCACTATTCAAGGAGCCCGACTGTCTCACAATCACGATGGACGCCAGTCTGTTCGGTTGGGGAGCTCACCTACAGTCTCAATTTGCGCAGGGCCGTTCGTCCCGTGCAGATTTGAGACACAACATCAACTGGCTGGAACTCAGGGCCATTCACCTAGCTCTGCGCCACTTCCACAACCGGATCAGGGGGCGACACATATTGGTCCTTACAGACAACGTGGCGTCAAAGGCCCACGTGAACTGGCAAGGAGGCACCTGGTCCAAGTCCCTCATGTCCGAGGCCCAGTTGCTGGGCTCCCGGGCAGAGTCCAACCTATCCTCCCTCAGGGCCGAACACATCTTGGGGGAGAAGAACTGGCAAGCGGACTTTCTGAGTCGCTCCATCATAGATCCCTTGGAATGGGGTCTACATCTGGATCTTTTCACTGAGATGTCCCGAAGGTTCGGCTGACTGGTCCTTGACCTATTCGCGTCGTCGACCAATGCCCAGCTCCCGAGGTACTTCTCTCGCTATTACACCCCGGGGCGGAGGGGATGGATGCTTTACGAACTCCGTGGCCGGAGGGCCTACTCTACGCCTTCCCTCCCCTCCAGCTGATTCCGGCGACCATCCGCAAGCTGATACAGGAGCAAGCGGAGGTGATCTTCGTGGCCCCATACTGGCCTCGGAGACCTTGGTTAGCCGACCTGATGAATCTCTCCCGCTCTTCCCCATGGAAGATTCCCCCGGATTGAGTGTCCCTGCACCAGGGAGTCATCCAACATCCGGACCCTCAGTGGTTACAGTTAGCCGCCTGGCATTTGAACACAGAATCGTGACTCAGGAGTTGTTCTCACCAAGGGCGATTTCCATGATTCAGGCCTCTCGCAGACCGGCGACCAATCGCATTTATGACTCCACATGGAGGAATTTTTGCCATTGGTGCAAAAGGCGGCAACTGGACATATAAAAATTGACAATCCCTCAGATCTTAGACTACCTTCTCAATGGCCTAGATAGAGGCCTGGCCCCTGCAACCATCCGTAGACAGGTGGCGGCCCTATCCACCCTACTCACCTGCGCCAATTCGATTCCTCTGGCTCACCATCCCAGAATACGCGCCTTTCTCAAGGGCGCCAGCAACACCAAGCCACCCGTGCTACACAGGTACCCATCTTGAGAGTTGCCCCGAGTTCTACTCGCACTCACTAGACTGCCTTTTGAGCCGGTCGCTACTATAACCTTGAGGTCCTTATCCCATAAGCTCGCCTTCCTGATCGCTATCACGTCAGCTAGGTGCATTTCTGAGCTGGCGGCTCTATCGATCAGGGATAATCTTTGTATTTTCCACCGGGACCGAGTGGTCCTTCGACTGGATCCCACATTTGTGCCCAAGGTGTCGAGCCCTGCGAGGCCGTCCCAGCCACGTACGGCCTGCCTCCCACCACCCCGTTCACCTTACCCAGGGCTGCAGTCCAGGGGAAGCCTCAGGACGACCGGACGTGGCCAGAATGGGTGAGGGAGCCGGTCGACCCATCGTTCCGGCGCTGCCGCCGCAGCCGCTGCTGCTGTCGCTCTCCTCTGACGTCATCACCCTGCGCCTCGCAGGGCCGACGGATTGAGGAAAAGGCCGGACGAGGCCTCCGTTCTAGCGCGAAGTGACGGAGGGACGAGCAGCCGCCTGCCCCCAGCAACGGCAGAGGAACGCCCAGCTGATTGCCCAGCTGTGTGGTAGAAGGGCATGGACTGGGTGGGGCTCAGGTGTAGGAGGGCGGATGGTGGCTTGGGTGGCGTGTGGGGTGGGGCGGTGCTAATGAGGGTGGGGCCGGCGTGTTCACAAGGGTGGGGCTGGAGCATTTGCTATGTAAGGCACTGGGAGCAAGAGCCTCCCAGTGCTGACTTTAATCTGCATGGAGTGATTAAACTACCATATGTCTAGCGTTCCTGCTTGCTGGCTGATTTGTGAAACGCCAAGACAGGACGGTTTGACAATAAGTCAGCACTCACAACCTTACCAACACTTACAGCAAGGGGTGCTTCTCCCTGGACCTGGGTCATAGGGCCAGCGTTGCAGCAATGGCAGAAGGAACCCAGGGAGTGGTACCGGTGGAAGATGCTCCAGAGCTGGTGGAAGAGGCTGTGTTACCCACGGTGGAGGCGGAGGAAGCCAGGGAGGCCCAGCCAGTGGTGAGGCCCAAGGAAAGGGTTCAGCCCGTGGATGTAGGGGGTGAGTCTTCCCTGGGGGCCCCTGCAACAACTTCTGGAGACTGGTGGCTGAGTTCAGCATTGCAACAGCCGGATACTGACAGGCAGCGTGCAGCAGGGGGGGAGGATGCTTTATATGGTTGGCGGGAGCGAAGAGTTACCGGTGATGATGAGGAAGAATGGAGCTATTCCACAGCCCCAGGACAATACACGGACGTCCTGCGGGAGCGTTTTGGAGAAACGGGCTACCTGCCACCTCCGTCTGCTCCCGGTGGCACGCCGGGACCGCGGGGCTCAGCAGGTACTAGGTTCCAGCTGGCTAGTCCACGGTTCAAATTACCTCCCAGCGGTGGACCTGACCAAGGCGGGTTTCCGTTGGGCCCGACATCCACTGCCCAATCCCGGTACCAAAGAGAGGGCCGGCCAGGTGGGCCCACGGCTGCTGTGCCTACCCATCAGCCAGTACGTCTGTCCGGGTCATCAGCGGCCTGGGGGCCAGGTCCAAGCAGCCGCCGGTCCACCACTGTCGACAGCGGACAGAGGGACGCACAAGCCACGGGCCCGTGGCTGACAGGATTCATGTGGGGGCCACCACCCATTGAAGCAACCTTTGACGGTGACCCAGACAGATTGGCGATGTTCTTGGGTCAGGTCCTGAGCCATCTGGACCGATATACGGCGTTATACTCGTCTCATTGGGCAATGGTGGTAGCCATAACAACGAGCCTTCAAGGAGAGGCTGCGGCATGGGCTGCTGACTTATACAGTGACCATGCCCGAGAGTTAGGAGACGTTGGACTGTTCCTGGAAGCACTGAGAGCCAGGTTCGAGGATCACTCCCGGGTACAGCGTGCTGAGATGGAGGTACTGGGGTTGAGGCAGAAGGGCCGGCCCGTACGGGAATACGTGCGGGAGTTCCAGAAGGCAGCTGGCCGGCTACGTTCATGGCCGGAACGTCTTCTGGTGTATCACTTCCGGCAAGGCCTGGATAAGGAGCTACGCCAGGCCTGTGTGGTGAGAGGGGTGTCATGCCGGCTGTCAGAGTGGTATAAGGTGGCGTTGGAGCTCGACGCCGGATTGCAGGAGTTCCGGCGTTCCACAGATGACCAGGCCAACCCCCGGCGGGGAGGGGAACGTCCTAAGGAGTCCAGCCGGCCACCGCCCCCGACTACAACCCCCGCTAAGCCACTTTTTAGGTGTTTCAGGTGCAATCGGCCAGGACACCAAGTGGCAGAATGTCCTGTACCAGCATCGCAAGGTATCCCGACCGGCCAAGGCAAACCGGGTTCCACACCAAAGAAAACGGTGGAGCGGTCACGAGTGGCTCACCATGCCGACAGTGGACTCCCCCAACGGACCCCGGCAGAGACAACCCTGACTGTTCCTGATGATCTTCTGGCGGACTACGACGATGTGGATCCTACGGAAGACCCCATGGTAAGCCAGCCGATAAGCCCCTTT